>NC_054473.1:102715374-102901487 GCF_017639515.1 Carcharodon carcharias | reverse complement strand
GGTACGTCTATCTGACAGCACAGCGCTCTCTCGGTACTGTCTATCGGACGGACAGCGCTCTCTCGGTATGTCTATCTGACAGCGCAGCGACCACGCTACTGTCATTTGACAGTGCAGCGCCCCTCGCTACAGTCAATCAGACAGTGTGCAGGCTTCCCTCAATACAGTCTATCTGCAGTGCAGCGCCCCTCGGGTGCAGTCTATCTGACAGCACAATGCTCCTCGATTACAGTCTATTGACAGCGCAGCAATCCCCGTTACCATCTATCTGACAGTGCAGCGCTCCCTCGGTACAGTCTATCTGACAGCACAGCGCTCCCTCGGTACCGTCTATCTGACAGCGCAGCGCTCCCTCGGTAGCGTCTGTCTGACAGCGCAGCACTCCCTCGGTACATCTATCTGACTGCGCAGCGCTTCCTCGGTACAGTCTGTCTGACAGCGCAGCGCTCCCTCGGTACATCTATCTGACAGCGCAGCGCACCATCGGTACCGTCTATCTGACAGCGTTCCCTCAGTACTGTCTATCTGACAGCGCAGCGCTCCCTCGGTACTGTCTATCTAACAGCGCAGCGCTCCCTCGGTACTTTCCTACCTGACAGCGCAGCGATCCCTCGGTGCAGTCTATCTGACAGCGCAGCGCTCCCTCGGTGCAGTCTATCTGACAGTGCAGCAATCCCTCAGTACAGTCTATCTGACAGTGCAGCGCTCCCTCGGTGCAGTCTATCTGACAGCGCAATGCTCCATCGATACAGTCCATCTGACAGTGCAGCAATCCCCCGTACAGTGTACCTGACAGTGCAGCGCTCCCTCGGTACAGTCTATCTGACAGCGCAGCGCTCGCTCGGTACAGTCTGTCTGACAGCGCAGCGCTCCCTGGTGCAGTCTGTCTGACAGCGCAGCGCTCCCTGAGTGCAGTCTATCTGACAGTGCAGCGGTCCCTCGGTACAGTCTATCTGACAGCGCAGCGCTCCCTCGGTACAGTCTTTCTAATAGCGCAGCGCTCCCTCGGTACATTCTATCTGACAGCGCAGTGCTCCCTGGGTGCAGTCTGTCTGACAGCGCAGCGCTCCCTGAGTGCAGTCTATCTGACAGCGCTCCGCTCTCTGGGTGCGGTCTATCTGACAGTGCAGCGCTCTCTCGGTACAGTCTATCTGACAGTGCAGCGCTCCTGCAGTACAGTCTTTCTGACCGCGCAGCGCACCCTCGCTACAGTCTATATGACATTGCAGCGCTCCCTCGGTACTGTCTATCTCACAGTGCAGTGCTACGTCGGTACCGTCTATCTGACAGTGCAGCGCTTCCTCGGTACCGTTTATCTGACAGCGCAGCGCTCTCTCGGTACTGTCTATCTGACAGCGCAGCGCTCCCTCAGTACCGTCTATCTGACAGCGCAGCGCTTCCTCAGTGCTGTCTATCTGCCAGCGCAGCGCTCCCTCGGTTTTGTCTATCTGACAGCGCAGCGCTCCCTCGGTTTTGTCTATCTGACAGCGCAGCGCTCGCTCGGTACCGTCTATCTGACAGCGCAGCGCTCCCACGGTACTGTCTATCTGACACCACAGGTCTCCCTCGGTACAGTCTATCTGACAGCGCAGCGCTTGCTTGGTACTGTCTATCTGACAGTGCAGCAATCCCTCAGTACAGTGTAACTGACTGCACACCAGTCCCTCGGTGCAGTCTATCTGACAGCGCAGCGCTCCCTCGGTGCAGTCTATCTGACAGTGCAGCGCTCCCTCGGTGCAGTCTACCTGACAGCATGGCATACCTGGGTGCAGTCTATCTGACAGCGCAGCGCTGCCTTGGAACAGTCTATCTGACAGTGCAGCACACCCTCGGCACAGTCAATCTGACAGTGCTGCGCTGCCTCGCTACAGTCAATTTGACAGTGCAGCGCTCCCTCGCTACAGTCAATTTGACAGTGCAGCGCTCCCTCGCTACAGTCAATCTGACAGTGCAGCGCTCCCTCGCTACAGTCAATCTGACAGTGCAGCGCTCCCTCAATACCGTCTATCTGACAGTGCAGCGCTCCCTCGGTGCAGTCTATCCGACAGCGCAATGCTCCATCGATACAGTCTATCTGACAGCGCAGCAATCCCCCCGTACCATCTATCTGACAGTGCAGCGCTCCCTCGGTACAGTCTATCTGACAGCACAGCGCTCCCTCGGTACTGTCTTTCGGACAGCGCAGCGCTCCCTCGGTACTGTCTATCTGACAGCGCAGCGGTCCCTCAGTGCTGTCTATCTGACAGCCCAGCGCTGCATCGATACAGTCCAACTGACAGCGCAGCAATCCCTCGGTGCAGTCTATCTGACAGCACAGAGCTCCCTCGGTGCAGTCTATCTGACAGTGCAGCAATCCCTCAGTACAGTCAATCTGACAGTGCAGCGCTCCCTCGGTGCAGTCAATCTGACAGTGCAGCTCACCCTCGGTACAGTCTATCTGACAGTGCAGCGCACCCTTGCTACAGTCAATCTGACAGTGCAACCCTCCCTCGGTACAGTCTATCTGACAGCGCAGCGCTCCCTCGGTACATTCTATCTGACAGCGCAGCGCTCCCTCGGTACATTCTATCTGACAGCGCAGCGCTCCCTCGGTACATTCTATCTGACAGCGCAGCGCTCCCTCGGTACAGTCTATCTTAAAGCGCAGCGCATCCTGGGTGCAGTCTGTCTGACAGCGCGGCGCCCCCTGGGTGCAGTCTATCTGACAGCGCAGCGCTCCCTCGGTGCAGTCTATCTGACAGCGCAGCGCTCCCTCGGTGCAGTCTATCTGACAGCGCAATGCTCCATCGATACAGTCCATCTGACAGTGCAGCAATCCCCTGTACAGTCTATCTGACAGCGCAGCGCTCCCTCGGTACATTCTATCTGACAGCGCAGCAATCCCTCGGTGCAGACTATCTGACAGCGCAGCGCCACCCTCGGTACATTCTATCTGACAGCGCAGCGCTCCCTCGGTACAGTCTATCTGATAGCGCAGCGCTCCCTGGGTGCAGTCTGTCTGACAACGCAGCGCTCCCTGAGTGCAGTCTATCTGACAGCGCAGCGCTCCCTCGGTACAGTCTATCTGACAGCGCAGCGCTCCCTGGGTGCAGTCTATCTGACAGCGCAGCGCTCCCTGAGTGCAGTCTATCTGACAGCGCAGCGCTCCCTGAGTGCAGTCTATCTGACAGCGCAGCGCTCCCTCGGTACAGTCTATCTGACAGCGCAGCGCTCCCTGAGTGCAGTCTATCTGACAGCGCGGCGCTCTCTGGGTGCAGTCTATCTGAGAGTGCAGCGCTCCTGCGGTACAGTCTATCTGACCGCGCAGCGCACCCTCGCTACAGTCAATATGATAGTGCAGCGGTCCCTCGGTACAGTCTATCTGATAGCGCAGCGCTCCCTGGGTGCAGTCTGTCTGACAACGCAGCGCTCCCTGAGTGCAGTCTATCTGACAGCGCAGCGCTCCCTCGGTACAGTCTATCTGACAGCGCAGCGCTCCCTGGGTGCAGTCTATCTGACAGCGCAGCGCTCCCTGAGTGCAGTCTATCTGACAGCGCGGCGCTCTCTGGGTGCAGTCTATCTGAGAGTGCAGCGTTCCTGCGGTACAGTCTATCTGACCGCGCAGCGCACCCTCGCTACAGTCAATATGATAGTGCAGCGGTCCCTCGGTACTGTCTATCTTACAGTGCAGTGCTACGTCGGTACCGTCTATCTGACAGCACAGCGCTCTCTCGGTACTGTCTATCTGACGGCACAGCGCTCTCTCGGTACTGTCTATCTGACAGCGCAGCGCACCCACGCTACAGTCAATTTGACAGTGCAGCGCCCCCTCGCTACAGTCAATCTGACAGTGCAGCGCTCCCTCAATACAGTCTATCTGACAGTGCAGCGCTCCCTCGGTGCAGTCTATCTGACAGCACAATGCTCCATCGATACAGTCTATCTGACAGCGCAGCAATCCCCCCGTACCATCTATCTGACAGTGCAGCGCTCCCTCGGTACAGTCTATCTGACAGCACAGCGCTCCCTCGGTACCGTCTATCTGACAGCGCAGCGCTCCCTCGGTAGCGTCTGTCTGACAGCGCAGCACTCCCTCGGTACCATCTATCTGACTGCGCAGCGCTTCCTCGGTACCGTCTGTCTGACAGCGCAGCGCTCCCTCGGTACCATCTATCTGACAGCGCAGCGCACCATCGGTACCGTCTATCTGACAGCGTTCCCTCAGTACTGTCTATCTGACAGCTCAGCGCTCCCTCGGTGATGTCTATCTAACAGCGCAGCGCTCCCTCGGTACTTTCTACCTGACAGCGCAGCGCTCCCTCGGTACTGTCTATCTGACAGCGCAGCGCTCCCTCGGTACTGTCTATCTGACAGCGCAGCGCTCCCTCGGTACTGTCTTTCTGACAGCGCAGCGCTCCCTCGGTACTGTCTATCTGACAGCGCAGCGGTCCCTCTATGCTGTCTATCTGACAGCGCAGCGCTGCATGGATACAATCCATCTGACAGCGCAGCGCTCCCTCTGTGCCGTCTATCTGACAGTGCAGCTCACCCTCGGTACAGTCTATCTGACAGTGCAGCACTCCCTCGGCACAGTCTATGTGACGGTGCAGCGCTCCCTCGCTGCAGTCAATCTGACAGTGCAGCGCACCCTCGCTACAGTCAATCTGACAGTGCAGCCCTCCCTCGCTACAGTCAATCTGAAAGCACTGCGCTCCCTCGGTACAGTCTATCTGACAGCGCAGCGCTCCCTCGGTACATTCTATCTGACAGCGCAGCGCTCCGTCGGTACATTCTATCTGACAGCGCAGCGCTCCCTCGGTACAGTCTATCTTAAAGCGCAGCGCATCCTGGGTGCAGTCTGTCTGACAGCGCGGCGCCCCCTGAGTGCAGTCTATCTGACAGCGCAGCGCTCCCTCGGTACAGTCTATCTGACAGCGCAGCGCTCTCTGGGTGCAGTCTATCTGACAGTGCAGCGCTCCCTCGGTACATTCTATCTGACAGCGCATCGCTCCCTCGGTACAGTCTATCTGACAGCGCAGCGCTCCCTCGGTGCAGTCTATCTGACAGCGCGGCGCTCCCTGGGTGCAGTCTATCTGACAGCGCAGCGCTGTCTCGGAGCAATATATCTGACAGCGCAGCGCTCCCTCGGTGCAGTCTATCTGACAGCGCAGCGCTCCCTCGGTACCGTGTATCTGACAGCGCAGCGCTCCATCGATACAGTCCATCTGACAGCGCAGCAATCCCTCGGTGCAGTCTACCTGACAGCGCAGCGCTCCCTCGGTGCAGTCTATGTGACAGTGCAGCAATCCCTCAGTACAGTCTATCTGACAGTGCAGCGCTCCCTCGGTGCAGTCTATCTGACAGCGCAATGCTCCATCGATACAGTCCATCTGACAGTGCAGCAATCCCCCCGTACAGTGTACCTGACAGTGCAGCGCTCCCTCGGTACAGTCTATCTGACAGCGCAGCGCTCGCTCGGTACAGTCTGTCTGACAGCGCAGCGCTCCCTGGTGCAGTCTGTCTGACAGCGCAGCACTCCCTGAGTGCAGTCTATCTGACAGTGCAGCGGTCCCTCGGTACAGTCTATCTGACAGCGCAGCGCTCCCTCGGTACAGTCTTTCTGATAGCGCAGCGCTCCCTCGGTACATTCTATCTGACAGCGCAGTGCTCCCTGGGTGCAGTCTGTCTGACAGTGCAGCGCTCCCTGAGTGCAGTCTATCTGACAGCGCTCCGCTCTCTGGGTGCAGTCTATCTGACAGTGCAGCGCTCTCTCGGTACAGTCTATCTGACAGTGCAGCGCTCCTGCAGTACAGTCTTTCTGACCGCGCAGCGCACCCTCGCTACAGTCTATATGACATTGCAGCGCTCCCTCGGTACTGTCTATCTCACCGTGCAGTGCTACGTCGGTACCGTCTATCTGACAGTGCAGCGCTTCCTCGGTACCGTTTATCTGACAGCGCAGCGCTCTCTCGGTACTGTCTATCTGACAGCGCAGCGCTCCCTCAGTACCGTCTATCTGACAGCGCAGCGCTTCCTCAGTGCTGTCTATCTGCCAGCGCAGCGCTCCCTCGGTTTTGTCTATCTGACAGCGCAGCGCTCGCTCGGTACCGTCTATCTGACAGCGCAGCGCTCCCACGGTACTGTCTATCTGACACCACAGGTCTCCCTCGGTACAGTCTATCTGACAGCGCAGCGCTTGCTTGGTACTGTCTATCTGACAGTGCAGCAATCCCTCAGTACAGTGTAACTGACTGCACACCAGTCCCTCGGTGCAGTCTATCTGACAGCGCAGCGCTCCCTCGGTGCAGTCTATCTGACAGCGCAGCGCTCCCTCGGTGCAGTCTACCTGACAGCATGGCATACCTGGGTGCAGTCTATCTGACAGCGCAGCGCTGCCTCGGAACAGTCTATCTGACAGTGCAGCACACCCTCGGCACAGTCAATCTGACAGTGCTGCGCTGCCTCGCTACAGTCAATTTGACAGTGCAGCGCTCCCTCGCTACAGTCAATTTGACAGTGCAGTGCTCCCTCGCTACAGTCAATCTGACAGTGCAGCGCTCCCTCAATACCGTCTATCTGACAGTGCAGCGCTCCCTCCGTGCAGTCTATCCGACAGCGCAATGCTCCATCGATACAGTCTATCTGACAGCGCAGCAATCCCCCCGTACCATCTATCTGACAGTGCAGCGCTCCCTCGGTACAGTCTATCTGACAGCACAGCGCTCCCTCGGTACTGTCTTTCGGACAGCGCAGCGGTCCCTCAGTGCTGTCTATCTGACAGCCCAGCGCTGCATCGATACAGTCCAACTGACAGCGCAGCAATCCCTAGGTGCAGTCTATCTGACAGCGCAGCGCTCCCTCGGTACAGTCTATCTGACAGCGCAGCGCTCCCTGAGTGCAGTCTATCTGACAGCGCGGCGCTCTCTGGGTGCAGTCTATCTGAGAGTGCAGCGCTCCTGCGGTACAGTCTATCTGACCGCGCAGCGCACCCTCGCTACAGTCAATATGATAGTGCAGCGGTCCCTCGGTACAGTCTATCTGATAGCGCAGCGCTCCCTGGGTGCAGTCTGTCTGACAACGCAGCGCTCCCTGAGTGCAGTCTATCTGACAGCGCAGCGCTCCCTCGGTACAGTCTATCTGACAGCGCAGCGCTCCCTGGGTGCAGTCTATCTGACAGCGCAGCGCTCCCTGAGTGCAGTCTATCTGACAGCGCGGCGCTCTCTGGGTGCAGTCTATCTGAGAGTGCAGCGTTCCTGCGGTACAGTCTATCTGACCGCGCAGCGCACCCTCGCTACAGTCAATATGATAGTGCAGCGGTCCCTCGGTACTGTCTATCTTACAGTGCAGTGCTACGTCGGTACCGTCTATCTGACAGTGCAGCGCTTCCTCGGTACCGTCTATCTGACAGCACAGCGCTCTCTCGGTACTGTCTATCTGACGGCACAGCGCTCTCTCGGTACTGTCTATCTGACAGCGCAGCGCACCCACGCTACAGTCAATTTGACAGTGCAGCGCCCCCTCGCTACAGTCAATCTGACAGTGCAGCGCTCCCTCAATACAGTCTATCTGACAGTGCAGCGCTCCCTCGGTGCAGTCTATCTGACAGCACAATGCTCCATCGATACAGTCTATCTGACAGCGCAGCAATCCCCCCGTACCATCTATCTGACAGTGCAGCGCTCCCTCGGTACAGTCTATCTGACAGCACAGCGCTCCCTCGGTACCGTCTATCTGACAGCGCAACGCTCCCTCGGTACCGTCCATCTGACAGCGCAGCGCTCCCTCGGTAGCGTCTGTCTGACAGCGCAGCACTCCCTCGGTACCATCTATCTGACTGCGCAGCGCTTCCTCGGTACCGTCTGTCTGACAGCGCAGCGCTCCCTCGGTACCATCTATCTGACAGCGCAGCGCACCATCGGTACCGTCTATCTGACAGCGTTCCCTCAGTACTGTCTATCTGACAGCTCAGCGCTCCCTCGGTAATGTCTATCTAACAGCGCAGCGCTCCCTCGGTACTTTCTACCTGACAGCGCAGCGCTCCCTCGGTACTGTCTATCTGACAGCGCAGCGCTCCCTCGGTACTGTCTATCTGACAGCGCAGCGCTCCCTCGGTACTGTCTTTCTGACAGCGCAGCGCTCCCTCGGTACTGTCTATCTGACCGCGCAGCGGTCCCTCTATGCTGTCTATCTGACAGCGCAGCGCTGCATGGATACAATCCATCTGACAGCGCAGCGCTCCCTCTGTGCCGTCTATCTGACAGTGCAGCTCACCCTCGGTACAGTCTATCTGACAGTGCAGCACTCCCTCGGCACAGTCTATGTGACGGTGCAGCGCTCCCTCGCTGCAGTCAATCTGACAGTGCAGCGCACCCTCGCTACAGTCAATCTGACAGTGCAGCCCTCCCTCGCTACAGTCAATCTGAAAGCACTGCGCTCCCTCGGTACAGTCTATCTGACAGCGCAGCGCTCCCTCGGTACATTCTATCTGACAGCGCAGCGCTCCGTCGGTACATTCTATCTGACAGCGCAGCGCTCCCTCGGTACAGTCTATCTTAAAGCGCAGCGCATCCTGGGTGCAGTCTGTCTGACAGCGCGGCGCCCCCTGAGTGCAGTCTATCTGACAGCGCAGCGCTCCCTCGGTACAGTCTATCTGACAGCGCAGCGCTCTCTGGGTGCAGTCTATCTGACAGTGCAGCGCTCCCTCGGTACATTCTATCTGACAGCGCATCGCTCCCTCGGTACAGTCTATCTGACAGCGCAGCGCTCCCTCGGTGCAGTCTATCTGACAGCGCGGCGCTCCCTGGGTGCAGTCTATCTGACAGCGCAGCGCTGTCTCGGAGCAATATATCTGACAGCGCAGCGCTCCCTCGGTGCAGTCTATCTGACAGCGCAGCGCTCCCTCGGTACCGTGTATCTGACAGCGCAGCGCTCCATCGATACAGTCCATCTGACAGCGCAGCAATCCCTCGGTGCAGTCTACCTGACAGCGCAGCGCTCCCTCGGTGCAGTCTATGTGACAGTGCAGCAATCCCTCAGTACAGTCTATCTGACAGTGCAGCGCTCCCTCGGTGCAGTCTATCTGACAGCGCAATGCTCCATCGATACAGTCCATCTGACAGTGCAGCAATCCCCCCGTACAGTGTACCTGACAGTGCAGCGCTCCCTCGGTACAGTCTATCTGACAGCGCAGCGCTCCCTCGGTACAGTCTTTCTGATAGCGCAGCGCTCCCTCGGTACATTCTATCTGACAGCGCAGTGCTCCCTGGGTGCAGTCTGTCTGACAGTGCAGCGCTCCCTGAGTGCAGTCTATCTGACAGCGCTCCGCTCTCTGGGTGCAGTCTATCTGACAGTGCAGCGCTCTCTCGGTACAGTCTATCTGACAGTGCAGCGCTCCTGCAGTACAGTCTTTCTGACCGCGCAGCGCACCCTCGCTACAGTCTATATGACATTGCAGCGCTCCCTCGGTACTGTCTATCTCACCGTGCAGTGCTACGTCGGTACCGTCTATCTGACAGTGCAGCGCTCCCTCAGTACCGTCTATCTGACAGCGCAGCGCTTCCTCAGTGCTGTCTATCTGCCAGCGCAGCGCTCCCTCGGTTTTGTCTATCTGACAGCGCAGCGCTCGCTCGGTACCGTCTATCTGACAGCGCAGCGCTCCCACGGTACTGTCTATCTGACACCACAGGTCTCCCTCGGTACAGTCTATCTGACAGCGCAGCGCTTGCTTGGTACTGTCTATCTGACAGTGCAGCAATCCCTCAGTACAGTGTAACTGACTGCACACCAGTCCCTCGGTGCAGTCTATCTGACAGCGCAGCGCTCCCTCGGTGCAGTCTATCTGACAGCGTAGCGCTCCCTCGGTGCAGTCTACCTGACAGCATGGCATACCTGGGTGCAGTCTATCTGACAGCGCAGCGCTGCCTCGGAACAGTCTATCTGACAGTGCAGCACACCCTCGGCACAGTCAATCTGACAGTGCTGCGCTGCCTCGCTACAGTCAATTTGACAGTGCAGCGCTCCCTCGCTACAGTCAATTTGACAGTGCAGTGCTCCCTCGCTACAGTCAATCTGACAGTGCAGCGCTCCCTCAATACCGTCTATCTGACAGTGCAGCGCTCCCTCCGTGCAGTCTATCCGACAGCGCAATGCTCCATCGATACAGTCTATCTGACAGCGCAGCAATCCCCCCGTACCATCTATCTGACAGTGCAGCGCTCCCTCGGTACAGTCTATCTGACAGCACAGCGCTCCCTCGGTACTGTCTTTCGGACAGCGCAGCGGTCCCTCAGTGCTGTCTATCTGACAGCCCAGCGCTGCATCGATACAGTCCAACTGACAGCGCAGCAATCCCTCGGTGCAGTCTATCTGACAGCGCAGAGCTCCCTCGGTGCAGTCTATCTGACAGTGCAGCAATCCCTCAGTACAGTCAATCTGACAGTGCAGCGCTCCCTCGGTGCAGTCAATCTGACAGTGCAGCTCACCCTCAGTACAGTCTATCTGACAGTGCAGCGCACCCTCGCTACAGTCAATCTGACAGTGCAACCCTCCCTCGGTACAGTCTATCTGACAGCGCAGCGCTCCCTCGGTACATTCTATCTGACAGCGCAGCGCTCCCTCGGTACATTATATCTGACCGCGCAGCGCTCCCTCGGTACAGTCTATCTTAAAGCGCAGCGCATCCTGGGTGCAGTCTGTCTGACAGCGCGGCGCCCCCTGGGTGCAGTCTATCTGACAGCGCAGCGCTCCCTCGGTGCAGTCTATCTGACAGCGCAATGCTCCATCGATACAGTCCATCTGACAGTGCAGCAATCCCCTGTACAGTCTATCTGACAGCGCAGCGCTCCCTCGGTACATTCTATTTGACAGCGCAGCGCTCCCTCGGTACATTCTATCTGACAGCGCAGCAATCCCTCGGTGCAGACTATCTGACAGCGCAGCGCCACCCTCGGTACATTCTATCTGACAGCGCAGCGCTCCCTCGGTACAGTCTATCTGATAGCGCAGCGCTCCCTGGGTGCAGTCTGTCTGACAACGCAGCGCTCCCTGAGTGCAGTCTATCTGACAGCGCAGCGCTCCCTCGGTACAGTCTATCTGACAGCGCAGCGCTCCCTGGGTGCAGTCTATCTGACAGCGCAGCGCTCCCTGAGTGCAGTCTATCTGACAGCGCGGCGCTCTCTGGGTGCAGTCTATCTGAGAGTGCAGCGTTCCTGCGGTACAGTCTATCTGACCGCGCAGCGCACCCTCGCTACAGTCAATATGATAGTGCAGCGGTCCCTCGGTACTGTCTATCTTACAGTGCAGTGCTACGTCGGTACCGTCTATCTGACAGTGCAGCGCTTCCTCGGTACCGTCTATCTGACAGCACAGCGCTCTCTCGGTACTGTCTATCTGACGGCACAGCGCTCTCTCGGTACTGTCTATCTGACAGCGCAGCGCACCCACGCTACAGTCAATTTGACAGTGCAGCGCCCCCTCGCTACAGTCAATCTGACAGTGCAGCGCTCCCTCAATACAGTCTATCTGACAGTGCAGCGCTCCCTCGGTGCAGTCTATCTGACAGCACAATGCTCCATCGATACAGTCTATCTGACAGCGCAGCAATCCCCCCGTACCATCTATCTGACAGTGCAGCGCTCCCTCGGTACAGTCTATCTGACAGCACAGCGCTCCCTCGGTACCGTCTATCTGACAGCGCAACGCTCCCTCGGTACCGTCTATCTGACAGCGCAGCGCTCCCTCGGTAGCGTCTGTCTGACAGCGCAGCACTCCCTCGGTACCATCTATCTGACAGCGCAGCGCTTCCTCGGTACCGTCTGTCTGACAGCGCAGCGCTCCCTCGGTACCATCTATCTGACAGCGCAGCGCACCATCGGTACCGTCTATCTGACAGCGTTCCCTCAGTACTGTCTATCTGACAGCTCAGCGCTCCCTCGGTAATGTCTATCTAACAGCGCAGCGCTCCCTCGGTACTTTCTACCTGACAGCGCAGCGCTCCCTCGGTACTGTCTATCTGACAGCGCAGCGCTCCCTCGGTACTGTCTTTCTGACAGCGCAGCGCTCCCTCTATGCTGTCTATCTGACAGCGCAGCGCTGCATGGATACAATCCATCTGACAGCGCAGCGCTCCCTCGGTGCAGTCTATCTGACAGTGCAGCTCACCCTCGGTACAGTCTATCTGACAGTGCAGCACTCCCTCGGCACAGTCTATGTGACGGTGCAGCGCTCCCTCGCTGCAGTCAATCTGACAGTGCAGCGCACCCTCGCTACAGTCAATCTGACAGTGCAGCCCTCCCTCGCTACAGTCAATCTGAAAGCACTGCGCTCCCTCGGTACAGTCTATCTGACAGCGCAGCGCTCCCTCGGTACATTCTATCTGACAGCGCAGCGCTCCCTCGGTACATTCTATCTGACAGCGCAGCGCTCCCTCGGTACAGTCTATCTTAAAGCGCAGCGCACCCTGGGTGCAGTCTGTCTGACAGCGCGGCGCCCCCTGTGTGCAGTCTATCTGACAGCGCAGCGCTCCCTCGGTACAGTCTATCTGATAGCGCAGCGCTCCCTGAGTGCAGTCTGTCTGACAGCGCAGCGCTCCCTGAGTGCAGTCTGTCTGACAGCACTGCGCTCTCTGGGTGCAGTCTATCTGACAGTGCAGCGCTCCCTTGGTACATTCTATCTGACAGCGCAGCGCTCCCTGGGTGCAGTTTGTCTGACAGCGCAGCGCTCCCTGAGTGCAGTCTATCTGACAGCGCTGCGCTCTCTGGGTGCAGTCTATCTGACAGCGCAGCGCTCCCTCGGTACAGTCTATCTTAAAGCGCAGCGCACCCTGGGTGCAGTCTGTCTGACAGCGCGGCGCCCCCTGTGTGCAGTCTATCTGACAGCGCAGCGCTCCCTCGGTACAGTCTATCTGATAGCGCAGCGCTCCCTGAGTGCAGTCTGTCTGACAGCGCAGCGCTCCCTGAGTGCAGTCTGTCTGACAGCACTGCGCTCTCTGGGTGCAGTCTATCTGACAGTGCAGCGCTCCCTTGGTACATTCTATCTGACAGCGCAGCGCTCCCTGGGTGCAGTTTGTCTGACAGCGCAGCGCTCCCTGAGTGCAGTCTATCTGACAGCGCTGCGCTCTCTGGGTGCAGTCTATCTGACAGTGCAGCGCTCCCTCGGTACATTCTATCTGACAGCGCAGCGCTCCCTCGGTACAGTCTATCTGACAGCGCAGCGCTCCCTCGGTGCAGTCTATCTGACAGCGCAGCGCTGTCTCGGAGCAATATATCTGACAGCGCAGCGCTCCCTCGGTGCAGTCTATCTGACAGCGCAGCGCTCCCTCGGTACCGTCTATCTGACAGCGCAGCGCTCCATCGATACAGTCCATCTGACAGCGCGGCAATCCCTCGGTGCAGTCTATCTGACAGCGCAGCGCTCCCTCGGTGCAGTCTATCTGACAGTGCAGCAATCCCTCAGTACAGTCTATCTGACAGTGCAGCGCTCCCTCGGTGCAGTCTATCTGACAGCGCAATGCTCCATCGATACAGTCCATCTGACAGTGCAGCAATCCCCCCGTACAGTGTACCTGACAGTGCAGCGCTCCCTCGGTACAGTCTATCTGACCGCGCAGCGCTCGCTCGGTACAGTCTGTCTGACAGCGCAGCTCTCCCTGGTGCAGTCTGTCTGACAGCGCAGCGCTCCCTGAGTGCAGTCTATCTGACAGTGCAGCGGTCCCTCGGTACAGTCTATCTGACAGCGCAGCGCTCCCTCGGTACAGTCTTTCTGATAGCGCAGCGCTCCCTCGGTACATTCTATCTGACAGCGCAGTTCTCCCTGGGTGCAGTCTGTCTGACAGCGCAGCGCTCCCTGAGTGCAGTCTATCTGACAGCGCTCCGCTCTCTGGGTGCAGTCTATCTGACAGTGCAGCGCTCCTGCAGTACAGTCTTTCTGACCGCGCAGCGCACCCTCGCTACAGTCTATATGACATTGCATTGCTCCCTCGGTACTGTCTATCTCACAGTGCAGTGCTACGTCGGTACCGTCTATCTGACAGTGCAGCGCTTCCTCGGTACCGTTTATCTGACAGCGCAGCGCTCTCTCGGTACTGTCTATCTGACAGCGCAGTGCTCCCTCAGTACCCTCTATCTGACAGCGCAGCGCTTCCTCAGTGCTGTCTATCTGCCAGCGCAGCGCTCCCTCGGTTTTGTCTATCTGACAGCGCAGCGCTCCCTCGGTTTTGTCTATCTGACAGCGCAGCGCTCCCTCGGTTTTGTCTATCTGACAGCGCAGCGCTCGCTCGGTACCGTCTATCTGACAGCGCAGCGCTCCCACGGTACTGTCTATCTGACACCACAGGTCTCCCTCGGTACAGTCTATCTGACAGCGCAGCGCTTGCTTGGTACTGTCTATCTGACAGTGCAGCAATCCCTCAGTACAGTGTAACTGACTGCACACCAGTCCCTCGGTGCAGTCTATCTGACAGCGCAGCGCTCCCTCGGTGCAGTCTATCTGACAGCGCAGCGCTCCCTCGGTGCAGTCTATCTGACAGCGCAGCGCTCCCTCGGTGCAGTCTACCTGACAGCATGGCATACCTGGGTGCAGTCTATCTGACAGCGCAGCGCTGCCTCGGAACAGTCTATCTGACAGTGCAGCACACCCTTGGCACAGTCAATCTGACAGTGCTGCGCTCCCTCGCTACAGTCAATCTGACAGTGCAGCGCTCCCTCGCTACAGTCAATCTGACAGTGCAGCGCTCCCTCGCTACAGTCAATCTGACAGTGCAGCACTCCCTCGCTACTGTCAATCTGACAGTGCAGCGCTCCCTCAATACCGTCTATCTGACAGTGCAGCGCTCCCTCGGTGCAGTCTATCCGACAGCGCAATGCTCCATCGATACAGTCTATCTGACAGCGCAGCAATCCCCCCGTACCATCTATCTGACAGTGCAGCGCTCCCTCGGTACAGTCTATCTGACAGCACAGCGCTCCCTCGGTACTGTCTTTCGGACAGCGCAGCGCTCCCTCGGTACTGTCTATCTGACAGCGCAGCGGTCCCTCAGTGCTGTCTATCTGACAGCCCAGCGCTGCATCGATACAGTCCAACTGACAGCGCAGCAATCCCTCGGTGCAGTCTATCTGACAGCGCAGAGCTCCCTCGGTGCAGTCTATCTGACAGTGCAGCAATCGCTCAGTACAGTCAATCTGACAGTGCAGCGCTCCCTCGGTGCAGTCAATCTGACAGTGCAGCTCACCCTCAGTACAGTCCATCTGACAGCGCAGCGCTCCCTCGGTACATTCTATCTGACAGCGCAGCGCTCCCTCGGTACATTCTATCTGACAGCGCAGCGCTCCCTCGGTACAGTCTATCTTAAAGCGCAGCGCATCCTGGGTGCAGTCTGTCTGACAGCGCGGCGCCCCCTGTGTGCAGTCTATCTGACAGCGCAGCGCTCCCTCGGTGCAGTCTATCTGACAGCGCAATGCTCCATCGATACAGTCCATCTGACAGTGCAGCAATCCCCTGTACAGTCTATCTGACAGCGCAGCGCTCCCTCGGTACATTCTATTTGACAGCGCAGCCCTCCCTCGGTACATTCTATCTGACAGCGGAGCAATCCCTCGGTGCAGACTATCTGACAGCGCAGCGCCACCCTCGGTACATTCTATCTGACAGCGCAGCGCTCCCTCGGTACAGTCTATCTGATAGCGCAGCGCTCCCTGGGTGCAGTCTGTCTGACAACGCAGCGCTCCCTGAGTGCAGTGTATCTGACTGTGCAGCGCTCCCTCGGTACAGTCTAACTGACAGCGCAGCGCTCCCTCGGTACATTCTATCTGACAGGGCAGCGCTCCCTCGGTACATTCTATCTGACAGCGCAGCGCTCCCTCGGTACAGTCTATCTGACAGCGCAGCGCTCCCTGGGTGCAGTCTATCTGACAGCGCAGCGCTCCCTGAGTGCAGTCTATCTGACAGCGCGGCGCTCTCTGGGTGCAGTGTATCTGAAAGTGCAGCGCTCCTGCGGTACAGTCTATCTGACCGCGCAGCGCACCCTCGCTACAGTCAATATGATAGTGCAGCGGTCCCTCGGTACTGTCTATCTTACAGTGCAGTGCTACGTCGGTACCGTCTATCTGACAGTGCAGCGCTCTCTCGGTACTGTCTATCTGACGGCACAGCGTTCTCTCGGTACTGTCTATCTGACAGCGCAGCGCACCCACGCTACATTCAATTTGACAGTGCAGCGCTCCCTCGCTACAGTCAATCTGATAGTGCAGCGCTCCCTCAATACAGTCTATCTGACAGTGCAGCGCTCCCTCGGTGCAGTCTATCTGACAGCACAATGCTCCATCGATACAGTCTATCTGACAGCGCAGCAATCCCCCCGTACCATCTATCTGACAGTGCAGCACTCCCTCGGTACAGTCTATCTGACAGCACAGCGCTCTCTCGGTACCGTCTATCTGACAGCGCAACGCTCCCTCGGTACCGTCTATCTGACAGCGCAGCGCTCCCTCGGTAGCGTCTGTCTGACAGCGCAGCACTCCCTCGGTACCATCTATCTGACAGCGCAGCGCTTCATGGATACATTCTATCTGACAGCGCAGCGCTCCCTGGGTGCAGTTTGTCTGACAGCGCAGCGCTCCCTGAGTGCAGTCTATCTGACAGCGCTGCGCTCTCTGGGTGCAGTCTATCTGACAGTGCAGCGCTCCCTCGGTACATTCTATCTGACAGCGCAGCGCTCCCTCGGTACAGTCTATCTGACAGCGCAGCGCTCCCTCGGTGCAGTCTATCTGACAGCGCAGCGCTGTCTCGGAGCAATATATCTGACAGCGCAGCGCTCCCTCGGTGCAGTCTATCTGACAGCGCAGCGCTCCCTCGGTACCGTCTATCTGACAGCGCAGCGCTCCATCGATACAGTCCATCTGACAGCGCGGCAATCCCTCGGTGCAGTCTATCTGACAGCGCAGCGCTCCCTCGGTGCAGTCTATCTGACAGTGCAGCAATCCCTCAGTACAGTCTATCTGACAGTGCAGCGCTCCCTCGGTGCAGTCTATCTGACAGCGCAATGCTCCATCGATACAGTCCATCTGACAGTGCAGCAATCCCCCCGTACAGTGTACCTGACAGTGCAGCGCTCCCTCGGTACAGTCTATCTGACCGCGCAGCGCTCGCTCGGTACAGTCTGTCTGACAGCGCAGCTCTCCCTGGTGCAGTCTGTCTGACAGCGCAGCGCTCCCTGAGTGCAGTCTATCTGACAGTGCAGCGGTCCCTCGGTACAGTCTATCTGACAGCGCAGCGCTCCCTCGGTACAGTCTTTCTGATAGCGCAGCGCTCCCTCGGTACATTCTATCTGACAGCGCAGTTCTCCCTGGGTGCAGTCTTCTGACAGCGCAGCGCTCCCTGAGTGCAGTCTATCTGACAGCGCTCCGCTCTCTGGGTGCAGTCTATCTGACAGTGCAGCGCTCCTGCAGTACAGTCTTTCTGACCGCGCAGCGCACCCTCGCTACAGTCTATATGACATTGCATTGCTCCCTCGGTACTGTCTATCTCACAGTGCAGTGCTACGTCGGTACCGTCTATCTGACAGTGCAGCGCTTCCTCGGTACCGTTTATCTGACAGCGCAGCGCTCTCTCGGTACTGTCTATCTGACAGCGCAGTGCTCCCTCAGTACCCTCTATCTGACAGCGCAGCGCTTCCTCAGTGCTGTCTATCTGCCAGCGCAGCGCTCCCTCGGTTATGTCTATCTGACAGCGCAGCGCTCCCTCGGTTTTGTCTATCTGACAGCGCAGCGCTCCCTCGGTTTTGTCTATCTGACAGCGCAGCGCTCGCTCGGTACCGTCTATCTGACAGCGCAGCGCTCCCACGGTACTGTCTATCTGACACCACAGGTCTCCCTCGGTACAGTCTATCTGACAGCGCAGCGCTTGCTTGGTACTGTCTATCTGACAGTGCAGCAATCCCTCAGTACAGTGTAACTGACTGCACACCAGTCCCTCGGTGCAGTCTATCTGACAGCGCAGCGCTCCCTCGGTGCAGTCTATCTGACAGCGCAGCGCTCCCTCGGTGCAGTCTATCTGACAGCGCAGCGCTCCCTCGGTGCAGTCTACCTGACAGCATGGCATACCTGGGTGCAGTCTATCTGACAGCGCAGCGCTGCCTCGGAACAGTCTATCTGACAGTGCAGCACACCCTCGGCACAGTCAATCTGACAGTGCTGCGCTCCCTCGCTACAGTCAATCTGACAGTGCAGCGCTCCCTCGCTACAGTCAATCTGACAGTGCAGCGCTCCCTCGCTACAGTCAATCTGACAGTGCAGCACTCCCTCGCTACTGTCAATCTGACAGTGCAGCGCTCCCTCAATACCGTCTATCTGACAGTGCAGCGCTCCCTCGGTGCAGTCTATCCGACAGCGCAATGCTCCATCGATACAGTCTATCTGACAGCGCAGCAATCCCCCCGTACCCTCTATCTGACAGTGCAGCGCTCCCTCGGTACAGTCTATCTGACAGCACAGCGCTCCCTCGGTACTGTCTTTCGGACAGCGCAGCGCTCCCTCGGTACTGTCTATCTGACAGCGCAGCGGTCCCTCAGTGCTGTCTATCTGACAGCCCAGCGCTGCATCGATACAGTCCAACTGACAGCGCAGCAATCCCTCGGTGCAGTCTATCTGACAGCGCAGAGCTCCCTCGGTGCAGTCTATCTGACAGTGCAGCAATCGCTCAGTACAGTCAATCTGACAGTGCAGCGCTCCCTCGGTGCAGTCAATCTGACAGTGCAGCTCACCCTCAGTACAGTCCATCTGACAGCGCAGCGCTCCCTCGGTACATTCTATCTGACAGCGCAGCGCTCCCTCGGTACATTCTATCTGACAGCGCAGCGCTCCCTCGGTACAGTCTATCTTAAAGCGCAGCGCATCCTGGGTGCAGTCTGTCTGACAGCGCGGCGCCCCCTGTGTGCAGTCTATCTGACAGCGCAGCGCTCCCTCGGTGCAGTCTATCTGACAGCGCAATGCTCCATCGATACAGTCCATCTGACAGTGCAGCAATCCCCTGTACAGTCTATCTGACAGCGCAGCGCTCCCTCGGTACATTCTATTTGACAGCGCAGCCCTCCCTCGGTACATTCTATCTGACAGCGGAGCAATCCCTCGGTGCAGACTATCTGACAGCGCAGCGCCACCCTCGGTACATTCTATCTGACAGCGCAGCGCTCCCTCGGTACAGTCTATCTGATAGCGCAGCGCTCCCTGGGTGCAGTCTGTCTGACAACGCAGCGCTCCCTGAGTGCAGTGTATCTGACTGTGCAGCGCTCCCTCGGTACAGTCTAACTGACAGCGCAGCGCTCCCTCGGTACATTCTATCTGACAGGGCAGCGCTCCCTCGGTACATTCTATCTGACAGCGCAGCGCTCCCTCGGTACAGTCTATCTGACAGCGCAGCGCTCCCTGGGTGCAGTCTATCTGACAGCGCAGCGCTCCCTGAGTGCAGTCTATCTGACAGCGCGGCGCTCTCTGGGTGCAGTGTATCTGAAAGTGCAGCGCTCCTGCGGTACAGTCTATCTGACCGCGCAGCGCACCCTCGCTACAGTCAATATGATAGTGCAGCGGTCCCTCGGTACTGTCTATCTTACAGTGCAGTGCTACGTCGGTTACCGTCTATCTGACAGTGCAGCGCTCTCTCGGTACTGTCTATCTGACGGCACAGCGTTCTCTCGTACTGTCTATCTGACAGCGCAGCGCACCCACGCTACATTCAATTTGACAGTGCAGCGCTCCCTCGCTACAGTCAATCTGATAGTGCAGCGCTCCCTCAATACAGTCTATCTGACAGTGCAGCGCTCCCTCGGTGCAGTCTATCTGACAGCACAATGCTCCATCGATACAGTCTATCTGACAGCGCAGCAATCCCCCCGTACCATCTATCTGACAGTGCAGCACTCCCTCGGTACAGTCTATCTGACAGCACAGCGCTCTCTCGGTACCGTCTATCTGACAGCGCAACGCTCCCTCGGTACCGTCTATCTGACAGCGCAGCGCTCCCTCGGTAGCGTCTGTCTGACAGCGCAGCACTCCCTCGGTACCATCTATCTGACAGCGCAGCGCTTCCTCGGTACCGTCTGTCTGACAGCGCAGCGCTCCCTCGGTACCATCTATCTGACAGCGCAGCGCACCATCGGTACCATCTATCTGACAGCGTTCCCTCAGTACTGTCTAACTGACAGCTCAGCGCTCCCTCGGTAATGTCTATCTAACAGCGCAGCGCTCCCTCGGTACTTTCTACCTGACAGCGCAGCGCTCCCTCGGTACTGTCTATCTGACAGCGCAGCGCTCCCTCGGTACTGTCTATCTGACAGCGCAGCGCTCCCTCGGTGCTGTCTTTCTGACAGCGCAGCGCTCCCTCGGTACTGTCTATCTGACAGCGCAGCGGTCCCTCTATGCTGTCTATCTGACAGCGCAGCGCTGCATGGATACAATCCATCTGACAGCGCAGCGCTCCCTCTGTGCAGTCTATCTGACAGTGCAGCTCACCCTCGGTACAGTCTATCTGACAGTGCAGCACTCCCTCGGCACAGTCTATGTGACGGTGCAGCGCTCCCTCGCTGCAGTCAATCTGACAGTGCAGCGCACCCTCGCTACAGTCAATCTGACAGTACAGCCCTCCCTCGGTACAGTCAATCTGAAAGCACTGCGCTCCCTGGGTGCAGTCTGTCTGACAACGCAGCGCTCCCTGAGTGCAGTGTATCTGACTGTGCAGCGCTCCCTCGGTACAGTCTAATTGACAGCGCAGCGCTCCCTCGGTACATTCTATCTGACAGGGCAGCGCTCCCTCGGTACATTCTATCTGACAGCGCAGCGCTCCCTCGGTACAGTCTATCTGACAGCGCAGCGCTCCCTGGGTGCAGTCTATCTGACAGCGCAGCGCTCCCTGAGTGCAGTCTATCTGACAGCGCGGCGCTCTCTGGGTGCAGTCTATCTGAGAGTGCAGCGCTCCTGCGGTACAGTCTATCTGACCGCGCAGCGCACCCTCGCTACAGTCAATATGATAGTGCAGCGGTCCCTCGGTACTGTCTATCTTACAGTGCAGTGCTACGTCGGTACCGTCTATCTGACAGTGCAGCGCTTCCTCGGTACCGTCTATCTGACAGCACAGCGCTCTCTCGGTACTGTCTATCTGACGGCACAGCGTTCTCTCGGTACTGTCTATCTGACAGCGCAGCGCACCCACGCTACATTCAATTTGACAGTGCAGCGCTCCCTCGCTACAGTCAATCTGATAGTGCAGCGCTCCCTCAATACAGTCTATCTGACAGTGCAGCGCTCCCTCGGTGCAGTCTATCTGACAGCACAATGCTCCATCGATACAGTCTATCTGACAGCGCAGCAATCCCCCCGTACCATCTATCTGACAGTGCAGCACTCCCTCGGTACAGTCTATCTGACAGCACAGCGCTCCCTCGGTACCGTCTATCTGACAGCGCAACGCTCCCTCGGTACCGTCTATCTGACAGCGCAGCGCTCCCTCGGTAGCGTCTGTCTGACAGCGCAGCACTCCCTCGGTACCATCTATCTGACAGCGCAGCGCTTCCTCGGTACCGTCTGTCTGACAGCGCAGCGCTCCCTCGGTACCATCTATCTGACAGCGCAGCGCACCATCGGTACCGTCTATCTGACAGCGTTCCCTCAGTACTGTCTAACTGACAGCTCAGCGCTCCCTCGGTAATGTCTATCTAACAGCGCAGCGCTCCCTCGGTACTTTCTACCTGACAGCGCAGCGCTCCCTCGGTACTGTCTATCTGACAGCGCAGCGCTCCCTCGGTACTGTCTATCTGACAGCGCAGCGCTCCCTCGGTGCTGTCTTTCTGACAGCGCAGCGCTCCCTCGGTACTGTCTATCTGACAGCGCAGCGGTCCCTCTATGCTGTCTATCTGACAGCGCAGCGCTGCATGGATACAATCCATCTGACAGCGCAGCGCTCCCTCTGTGCAGTCTATCTGACAGTGCAGCTCACCCTCGGTACAGTCTATCTGACAGTGCAGCACTCCCTCGGCACAGTCTATGTGACGGTGCAGCGCTCCCTCGCTGCAGTCAATCTGACAGTGCAGCGCACCCTCGCTACAGTCAATCTGACAGTGCAGCCCTCCCTCGGTACAGTCAATCTGAAAGCACTGCGCTCCCTCGGTACAGTCTATCTGACAGCGCAGCGCTCCCTCGGTACATTCTATCTGACAGCGCAGCGCTCCGTCGGTACATTCTATCTGACAGCGCAGTGCTCCCTCGGTACAGTCTATCTTAAAGCGCAGCGCACCCTGGGTGCAGTCTGTCTGACAGCGCGGCGCCCCCTGAGTGCAGTCTATCTGACAGCGCAGCGCTCCCTGAGTGCAGTCTATCTGACAGCGCAGCGCTCCCTGTGTGCAGTCTATCTGACTGTGCAGTGCTCCCTCGGTACAGTCTATCTGACAGCGCAGCGCTCCCTGGGTGCAGTCTATCTGACAGCGCAGCGCTCCCTCGGTGCTGTCTATCTGACAGCGCAGCGCTTCATCGATACAGTCCATCTGACAGCGCAGCAATCCCTTGGTGCAGTCTATCTGACAGCGCAGCGCTCCCTCGGTGCAGTCTATCTGACAGCGCAATGCTCCATCGATACAGTCCATCTGACAGCGCAGCAATCCCTCGGTGCAGTCTATCTGACAGTGCAGCGCTCCCTCGGTACATTCTATCTGACAGCGCAGCGCTCCCTCGGTACAGTCTATCTGACAGCGCAGCGCTCCCTGGGTGCAGTCTGTCTGACAGCGCAGCGCTCCCTGAGTGCAGTCTATTTGACAATGCGGTGCTCTCTGGGTGCAGTCTATCTGACAGTGCAGCGTTCCTGCGGTACAGTCTATCTGACCGCGCAGCGCACCCTCACTACAGTCAATATGACAGTGCAGCGCTCCCTCGGTACTGTCTATCTTACAGTGCAGTGCTACGTCGGTACCATCTATCTGACAGTGCAGCGCTTCCTCGGTACTGTTTATCTGACAGCACAGCGCTCTCTCGGTCCCGTCTATGTGACAGCGCAGCGCCCCCTCAGTACCGTCTATCTGACAACGCAGCGCTCCCTCAGTGCTGTCTATCTGACAGCATAGCGCTCCCTCGGTTTTGTCTATCTGACAGCGCAGCGCTCGCTCGGTACCGTCTATCTGACAGCGCAGCGCTCCCTCGGTACTGTCTATCTGACACCACAGGTCTCCCTCAGTACCGTCTATCTGACAGTGCAGCAATCCCTCAGTACAGTGTAACTGACAGCGCACCAGTGCCTCGGTGCAGTCTATCTGACAGCGCAGCGCTCCCTCAGTGCAGTCTATCTGACAGCGCAGCGCTCCCTCGGTGCAGTCTATCTGATAGCGTGGCGTTCCTGGGTGCAGTCTATCTGACAGCGCAGCGCTCCCTCGGTGCAGTCTATCTGACAGCGCAGCGCTGCCTCGGAGCAGTCTATCTGACAGTGCAGCACACCCTCGGCACAGTCTATCTGACATTGCTGCGCTGCCTCGCTACAGTCAATCTGACAGTGCAGCGCTCCCTCGCTACAGTCAATCTGACAGTGCAGCGCTCCCTCGCTACAGTCAATCTGACAGTGCAACGCTCCCTCAATACAATCTATCTGACAGTGCAGCGCTCCCTCGGTGCAGTCTATCTGACAGCGAAATGCTCCATCGATACAGTCCATCTGACAGCGCAGCAATCCCCCCGTACCATCTATCTGACAGTGCAGCGCTGCCTCGGTACTGTCTATCTGACAGCGCAGCGGTCCCTCGTTGCTGTCTATCTGACAGTGCAGCAATTCCTCAGTACAGTCTATCTGACAGCGCAGTGCTCCATCGATACCGTCCATCTGACAGCGCAGCAATCCCTCGGTGCAGTCTATCTGACAGCGCCGCGCTCCCTCGGTACAGTCTATCTGACAGCGCAGCGCTCCCTGGGTGCAGTCTATCTGACAGCGCAGCGCTTCCTGAGTGCAGTCTATCTGACAGCGCTGCGCTCTCTGGGTACAGTCTATCTGACAGTGCAGCACTCTCTCGGTACAATCTATCTTACAGTGAAGCGCTCCTGCGGTACAGTCTATCTGACCGCGCAGCGCACCCTCGCTACAGTCAATATGACAGTGCAGCGCTCCCTCGGTACTGTCTATCTTACAGTGCAGTGCTACGTCGGTCCCGTCTATCTGACAGTGCAGCGCTTCCTCGGTACCATCTATCTGACAGCAAAGCGCTCTCTTGGTACGGTCCATCTGACTGCGCAGCGCTCCCTCAGTGCTGTCTATCTGACAGCGCAGCGCTCCCTCAGTGCTGTCTATCTGACAGCGTAGCGCTCCCTCGGTTTTGTCTATCTGACAGCGCAGCGCTCGCTCGGTACCGTCTATCTGACAGCGCAGTGCTCCCTCGGTACTGTCTATCTGACACCACAGGTCTCCCTCGGTACTGTCTATCTGACAGCGCAGCGCTTGCTTGGTACTGTCTATCTGACAGTGCAGCAATCCCTCAGTACAGTGTAACTGACAGCGCACCAATCCCTCGGTGCAGTCTATCTGACAGCGCAGCGCTCCCTCGGTGCAGTCTATCTGACAGCGCAGCGCTCCCACGGTGCAGTCTATCTGACAGCGTGGCGTTCCTGCGTGCAGTCTATCTGACAGCGCAGCGCTCCCTCGGTGCAGTCTATCTGACAGCGCAGCGCTGCCTCGGAGCAGTCTATCTGACAGTGCAGTACACTCTCGGCACAGTCTATCTGACAGTGCAGCACTCCCTCGGTACAGTCTATCTGACAGTGCAGCGCTCCCTCGCTACAGACAATCTGACAGTACAGCGCTCCCTCGCTACAGTCAATCTGACAGTGCAGCGCTCCCTCAATACAATCTATCTGACAGTGCAGCGCTCCCTCGGTGCAGTCTATCTGACAGCGAAATGCTCCATCGATACAGTCCATCTGACAGCGCAGCTGTCCCCCCGTACCATCTATCTGACAGTGCAGCGCTGCCTCGGTACAGTCTATCTGACAGCGCAGCGCTCCCTCGGTACAGTCTATCTGACAGCGCATCGCTCCCTCGGTACATTCTATCTGACAGCGCAGCGCTCCCTCGGTACAGTCTATCTGACAGCGCAGCGCTCCCTGGGTGCAGTCTGTCTGACAGCGCAGCGCTCCTGGGTGCAGTCTATCTGACAGCGCGGCGCCCCCTGGGTGCAGTCTATCTGACAGCGCGGCGCTCCCTCAGTACAGTCTATCTGACAGCGCAGCGCTGCCTCGATACAGTCCATTTGACAGTGCAGCAATCCCTCAGTGCAGTCTATCTGACAGCGCAGCGCTCCCTTGGTACAGTCTATCTGACAGCGCGGCGCTCCCTTGGTACAGTCTATCTGACAGCGCGGCGCTCCCTGGGTGTAGTCTATCTGACAGCGCGGCGCTCCCTCAGTACAGTCTATCTGACAGCGCAGCGCTGCCTCGATACAGTCCATTTGACAGCGCAGCAATCCCTGGGTGCAGTCTATCTGACAGCGCAGCGCTCCCTTGGTACAGTTTATCTGACAGCGCGGCGCTCCCTGGGTACAGTCTATCTGACAGCGCGGCGCTCCCTGGGTGCAGTCTATCTGACAGCGCGGCGCTCCCTTGGTGCAGTCTATCTGACAGCGCGGCGCTCCCTGGGTGCAATCTATCTGACAGCGCCATGCTCCATCGATACAGTCTTTCTGACGGCGCAATGCTCCATTGATACAGTCTATCTGGCAGTGCAGCGCTCCATCGATACAGTCCATCTGACAGCGCAGCAATCCCTCGGTGCAGTCTATCTGACAGCGCAGCGCTCCCTCGGTACACTCTATCTGACAGCGCAGCGCTCCCTGGGTGCAGTCTATCTGACAGCGCAGCGCTTCCTGAGTGCAGTCTATCTGACAGCGCTGCGCTCTCTGGGTACAGTCTATCTGACAGTGCAGCACTCTCTCGGTACAATCTATCTGACAGTGCAGCGCTCCTGCGGTACAGTCTATCTGACCGCGCAGCGCACCCTCGCTACAGTCAATATGACAGTGCAGCGCTCCCTCGGTACTGTCTATCTTACAGTGCAGTGCTACGTCGGTCCCGTCTATCTGACAGTGCAGCGCTTCCTCGGTACCATCTATCTGACAGCAAAGCGCTCTCTTGGTACGGTCCATCTGACTGCGCAGCGCTCCCTCAGTGCTGTCTATCTGACAACGCAGCGCTCCCTCAGTGCTGTCTATCTGACAGCGTAGCGCTCCCTCGGTTTTGTCTATCTGACAGCGCAGCGCTCGCTCGGTACCGCCTATCTGACAGCGCAGTGCTCCCTCGGTACTGTCTATCTGACACCACAGGTCTCCCTCGGTACTGTCTATCTGACAGCGCAGCGCTCGCTCGGTACCGTCTATCTGACAGCGCAGTGCTCCCTCGGTACTGTCTATCTGACACCACAGGTCTCCCTCGGTACTGTCTATCTGACAGCGCAGCGCTTGCTTGGTACTGTCTATCTGACAGTGCAGCAATCCCTCAGTACAGTGTAACTGACAGCGCACCAATCCCTCGGTGCAGTCTATCTGACAGCGCAGCGCTCCCTCGGTGCAGTCTATCTGACAGCGCAGCGCTCCCACGGTGCAGTCTATCTGACAGCGTGGCGTTCCTGCGTGCAGTCTATCTGACAGCGCAGCGCTCCCTCGGTGCAGTCTATCTGACAGCGCAGCGCTGCCTCGGAGCAGTCTATCTGACAGTGCAGTACACTCTCGGCACAGTCTATCTGACAGTGCAGCGCTCCCTCGCTACAGACAATCTGACAGTACAGCGCTCCCTCGCTACAGTCAATCTGACAGTACAGCGCTCCCTCAATACAATCTATCTGACAGTGCAGCGCTCCCTCGGTGCAGTCTATCTGACAGCGAAATGCTCCATCGATACAGTCCATCTGACAGCGCAGCTGTCCCCCCGTACCATCTATCTGACAGTGCAGCGCTGCCTCGGTACAGTCTATCTGACAGCGCAGCGCTCCCTCGGTACAGTCTATCTGACAGCGCAGCGCTCCCTCGGTACATTCTATCTGACAGCGCAGCGCTCCCTCGGTACAGTCTATCTGACAGCGCAGCGCTCCCTGGGTGCAGTCTGTCTGACAGCGCAGCGCTCCTGGGTGCAGTCTATCTGACAGCGCGGCGCCCCCTGGGTGCAGTCTATCTGACAGCGCGGCGCTCCCTCAGTACAGTCTATCTGACAGCGCAGCGCTGCCTCGATACAGTCCATTTGACAGTGCAGCAATCCCTCAGTGCAGTCTATCTGACAGCGCAGCGCTCCCTTGGTACAGTCTATCTGACAGCGCAGCGCTCCCTTGGTACAGTCTATCTGACAGCGCGGCGCTGCCTCGATACAGTCCATTTGACAGTGCAGCAATCCCTCGGTGCAGTCTATCTGACAGCGCAGCGCTCCCTTGGTACAGTCTATCTGACAGCGCAGCGCTCCCTTGGTACAGTCTATCTGACAGCGCAGCGCTGCCTCGATACAGTCCATTTGACAGCGCAGCAATCCCTGGGTGCAGTCTATCTGACAGCGCAGCGCTCCCTTGGTACAGTTTATCTGACAGCGCGGCGCTCCCTGGGTACAGTCTATCTGACAGCGCGGCGCTCCCTGGGTGCAGTCTATCTGACAGCGCGGCGCTCCCTTGGTGCAGTCTATCTGACAGCGCGGCGCTCCCTGGGTGCAATCTATCTGACAGCGCCATGCTCCATCGATACAGTCTTTCTGACGGCGCAATGCTCCATTGATACAGTCTATCTGGCAGTGCAGCGCTCCATCGATACAGTCTACCTGGCAGTGCAGCGCTCCCTTGGCACAGTCTACCTGACTGTGCAGCACTCCCTCGGTACAGTATATCTCACAGCCCCGCTCTGCTCACTGATTCTCGCTCTTTAGAGGCCCGCTCTGCTCACTGAATCTGTCTCTTTACTGCCCTGCTCTTCTCATTGAATCTCGCTTTTTACAGCCTCGCTTTGCTCACTGAATCTCGCTCTTTACAGCCTCGCTCTGCTCACTGAATCTCGCTCTTTACAGCCTCGCTCTGCTCACTGAATCTCTCTCTTTACAGCCCCGCTCTGCTCACTGAATCTCTCTCTTTACAGCCCCGGTCTTCTCACTGAATCTCACACTTAACAGCCCCACTCTGCTCACTGAATCTTTCTCTTTACAGCCCCGCTCTTCTCACTGAATCTCACACTTAACAGCCCCACTCTGCTCACTGAATCTTTCTCTTTACAGCCCCACTCTGCTCACTGAATCTCGCTCTTTATAGCCCCGCTCTGCTCACTGAATCTTTCTCTTTACAGACCCGCTATGCTCAATGCATCTCGCTCTCTACAGCCCCACTCTGCTCACTGAATCTCACTCTTTCCAACCCGCTATGCTCCCTGAACCTGGCTCTTTACAGCCACGCTCTGCTCACTAAATCTAGCTCTTTACAGGCCCACACTGCTCACTGAACCTCGTTCGTTCCAGTCCCGCTCTGCTCACTGAATCTCACTCTTTACAGCCCCGCTCTGCTCATTGAATCTCGCATTTAACAGCCCCGCTCTGCTTACTGAATCTCACTCTTTACAGCCCCGCACTGCTCATTGAATCTCGCATTTAACAGCCCCGCTCTGCTTACTGAATCTAGCTCTTTACAGCTCTGCTCTGCTCACTGAATCTCGCTCTTTACAGCCCCGCTCTGCTCATTGAATCTCGCACTTAACAGCCCCGCTCTGCTCTTTGAATCTCGCTCTTTACAGCCCATTTCTGCTCACTGAATCCCGCTCTGCTGACTGAATCTCGATCTTTACAGCCCCGCTCTGCTCACTGAAACTCGCTCTTTACAGCCCCGCTCTGCTCACACTGAATCTTGCTCTTTACAGCCCCGCTCAGCTCACGGAATCTCTCTCTTTACAGCCCCGCTCTGCTCATTGAATCTTGCCCTTTACAGCCTCGCTCTGCTCACTGAATCTTGCTCTTTACAGCCTTACTCTGCTCACTGAGACTTGCTCTTTACAGCCTCGCTCTGCTCACTGAATCTCGCTCTTTACAGCCTCGCTCTGCTCACTGAATCTCTCTCTTTACAGCCCCGCTCTGCTCATTGAATCTCGCATTTAACAGCCCCGCTCTGCTTACTGAATCTCACTCTTTACAGCCCCGCACTGCTCATTGAATCTCGCATTTAACAGCCCCGCTCTGCTTACTGAATCTAGCTCTTTACAGCTCTGCTCTGCTCACTGAATCTCGCTCTTTACAGCCCCGCTCTGCTCATTGAATCTCGCACTTAACAGCCCCGCTCTGCTCTTTGAATCTCGCTCTTTACAGCCCATTTCTGCTCACTGAATCCCGCTCTTCACAGTCCCGCTCTGCTGACTGAATCTCGATCTTTACAGCCCCGCTCTGCTCACTGAAACTCGCTCTTTACAGCCCCGCTCTGCTCACACTGAATCTCGCTCTTTACAGCCCCGCACTGCTCATTGAATCTTGCCCTTTACAGCCTCGCTCTGCTCACTGAATCTTGCTCTTTACAGCCTTACTCTGCTCACTGAGACTTGCTCTTTACAGCCTCGCTCTGCTCACTGAATCTCGCTCTTTACAGCCTCGCTCTGCTCACTGAATCTCGCTCTTTACAGCCTCGCTCTGCTCACTGAATCTCTCTCTTTACAGCCCCGCTCTGCTCACTGAATCTCTCTCTTTACAGCCCCGATCTTCTCACTGAATCTCACACTTAACAGCCCCACTCTGCTCACTGAATCTTTCTCTTTACAGCCCCGCTCTTCTCACTGAATCTCACACTTAACAGCCCCACTCTGCTCACTGAATCTTTCTCTTTACAGCCCCACTCTGCTCACTGAATCTCGCTCTTTATAGCCCCGCTCTGCTCACTGACTCTTTCTCTTTACAGACCCGCTATGCTCAATGCATCTCGCTCTCTACAGCCCCACTCTGCTCACTGAATCTCACTCTTTCCAACCCGCTATGCTCCCTGAACCTGGCTCTTTACAGCCACGCTCTGCTCACTAAATCTAGCTCTTTACAGGCCCACACTGCTCACTGAACCTCGTTCGTTCCAGTCCCGCTCTGCTCACTGAATCTCACTCTTTACAGCCCCGCTCTGCTCATTGAATCTCGCATTGAACAGCCCCGCTCTGCTTACTGAATCTCACTCTTTACAGCCCCGCACTGCTCATTGAATCTCGCATTTAACAGCCCCGCTCTGCTTACTGAATCTAGCTCTTTACAGCTCTGCTCTGCTCACTGAATCTCGCTCTTTACAGCCCCGCTCTGCTCATTGAATCTCGCACTTAACAGCCCCACTCTGCTCTTTGAATCTCGCTCTTTACAGCCCATTTCTGCTCACTGAATCCCGCTCTTTACAGTCCCGCTCTGCTGACTGAATCTCGATCTTTACAGCCCCGCGCTGCTCACTGAAACTCGCTCTTTACAGCCCCGCTCTGCTCACACTGAATCTTGCTCTTTACAGCCCCGCTCAGCTCACAGAATCTCTCTCTTTACAGCCCCGCTCTGCTCATTGAATCTTGCCCTTTACAGCCTCGCTCTGCTCACTGAATCTTGCTCTTTACAGCCTTACTCTGCTCACTGAGACTTGCTCTTTACAGCCTCGCTCTGCTCACTGAATCTCGCTCTTAACAGCCCCGCTCTGCTCACTGAATCTTGCACTTTGCAGCCACGCTCTGCTCACCGAATCTTCCTCTTTACAGCCCCGCTCCGCTCACTGAATCTCACTCTTTACAGCCCCGCTCTGCTCACTGAATCTATCTCTTTACAGCCTCGCTCTGCTCACTGAATCTCGCTCTTAACAGCCCCGCTCTGCTCACTGAATCTCGCACTTAACAGCCCCGCTCTGCTCACTGAATCTCGCTTTCTACAGCCCCACTCTGCTCACTGAATCTCACTCCTTACAGCGCCGCTCTGCTCACTGAATCTCACTCTTTCCAACCGGCTCTGCTCTCTGAACTTTGCTCTTTACAGCCATGCTCTGCTTGTTGAATCTCGCACATACCAGCCGCGCTCTGCTCCGTGAATCGCTCTCTTTACAACCCCACTCTGCTCACTGAATCTTGCTCTTTACAGCGCTGCTCTGCTCAGTGAATCGCTCTCTTTACAACTCCGCTCTGCTCACTAATCTCGCTTTTTACAGCGCCACTCTGCTCACTGAATCTCGTTCTTTTCAGCCCCGCTCTGCTCACTGAATCTTGCATTTTACAGCCCCGCTCTGCTCACTGAATCTGGCTCTTTACAGCACCGCACTGCTAAATGAATCTGGCTCTTTACAGCCCCGTTCTGCTCACTGAATCTCTCTCTTTACAGCCCCACTCTGCTCACTGAATCTTGCTCTTTACAGCGCTGCTCTGCTCACTGGATCTCGCTCTTTACAGCCCTGCTCTGCTCACGGAATCTTGCTCTTTACAGCACCGTTCTGCTCACTGAATGTCGCACTATACAGCCTCGCTCTGCTCACTGAATCTTAGACTTTACAGCCCTGCTCTGCTCACGGAAACTCGCTCTTTACAGCACCATTCTGTTCACTGAATCTTACGCTTTTCAGCCCCACACTTCTCACGGAATCTCTCTCTTTACAGCGCCGCTCTGCTCACTGAATCTGGCTCTATACAGCCCCGTTCTGCTCACTGAATCTCACTCTTCACAGCCCCACTCTGCTCACTGAAGCTGGCTCTTTACAGCACCGCTCTGCTCACTGAATCTCGCTCTTTATAACCCTGCTCTGCTCACTGATTCTCGCATGTAACAGCCCCGCTCTGCTCACTGAATCTCGCTCTTTACAGCCCTGCTCTGCTCACTGAATCTCGCTCTTTACAGCCTTGCTCTGCTCACTGAATGTCGCTCTATACAGCCTCACTCTGCTCACTGAATCTTAGACTTTAGAGCCCTGCTCTGCTCACTGAATCTCGCTCTTTACAGCGCCGCTCTGCTCACGGAATCTCGTTCTTTACAGCCCCGCTCTGCTCTCTGAACCTCGCTCTTTACAGCCCCGCTCTGCTCACTGAATCCCGCTCTTTACAGTGCCGCTCTGCTCACTGAACCTCGTTCTTTCCAGACCCGCTTTGCTCACTGAATCTTACTCTTTACAGCCCCGCTCTGCTCACTGAATCTCGCACTTAACAGCCCTGCTCTGCTCACTGAATCTCGCTCTTTACAGCGCCGCTCTGCTCACGGAATCTCGCTCTTTACAGCACCGATCTGTTAACTGAATCTCGTTCTTTACAGCCCCGCTCTGCTCTCTGAACCTCGCTCTTTACAGTCCCGCACTTCTCATGGAATCTCTCTCTTTACAACCCCACTCTGCTCACTGAATCTCGCTCTTTACAGTGCCGCTCTGCTCACTGAATCCCGCTCTTTACAGCCCCTCTCTGTTCACTGAATCTCGTTCTTTACAGCCCCGCTCTGCTCTCTGAACCTCGCTCTTTACAGCCCCGCTCTGCTCACTAAATCCAGCTCTTTACAGGCCCGCATTGCTCACTGAACCTCGTTCTTTCCAGACCCGCTTTGCTCACTGAATCTCACTCTTTACAGCCCCGCTCTGCTCATTGAATCTCGCACTTAACAGCCCTGCTCTGCTCACTGAATCTCTCTCTTTACAGCCCCGCATTGCTCACTGAATCTCGCTCTTTACAGCCCCGCTCTGCTCACTGAATCTGGCTCTTTACAGCACCGCCCTGCTAAATGAATCTGGCTCTTTACAGCCCCGTTCTGCTCACTGAATCTGTCTCTTTACAGCCCCGCTCTGCTCACTGAATCTCGCTCTTTACAACCCTGCTCTCCTCACTGATTCTCGCATGTAACAGCCTCGCTCTGCTCACTGAATCTCACTTTGTACAGCCTCGCTCCGCTCACTGAATCTTGCTCTTTACAGCCTCGCTCTGCTCACTGAATCTCGCTCTGTACAGCCTTGCTCTGCTCACTGAATCTCGCTCTTTACAGCCTCGCTCTGCTCACTGAATCTCGCTCTTTACAGCCTCGCTCTGCTCACTGAATCTCGCTCTGTACAGCCTCGCTCTGCTCACTGAATCTCGCTCTGTACAGCCTCGCTCTGCTCACTGAATCTCGCTCTTTACAGCCTTGCTCTGCTCACTGAATGTCGCTCTATACAGCCTCGCTTAACTCACTGGATCTTAGACTTTAGAGCCCTGATCTGCTCACTGAATCTTAGACTTTACAGCCCTTCTCTGCTCACGGAATCTCGCTCTTCACAGCACCGTTCTGCTCACTGAATCTTACGCTTTACAGTCCCGCACTTCTCACGGAATCTCTCTCTTTACAGCCCCACTCTGCTCACTGAATCTCGCTCTTTACAGCCTCGCTCTGCTCACTGAATCTCGCTCTGTACAGCCTCGCTCCGCTCACTGAATCTCGCTCTTTACAGCCTCGCTCTGCTCACTGAATCTTAGACTTTAGAGCCCTGCTCTGCTCACTGAATCTCGCTCTTTACAGCGCCGCTCTGCTCACTGAATCTCGCTCATTACAGCCCCAGTCTGCTCACTGAATCTTAGAATTTACAGCACTGCTCTGCTCACGGAATCTCGCTCTTTACAGCACCGATCTGTTAACTGAATCTTACGCTTTACAGTCCCGCACTTCTCATGGAATCTCTCTCTTTACAACCCCACTCTGCTCACTGAATCTTGTTCTTTACAGCGCTGCTCTGCTCACTGAACCTCGCTCTTTACAGCACCGCTCTGCTCACTGAATCCCGCTCTTTACAGCCCCTCTCTGTTCACTGAATCTCGTTCTTTACAGCCCCGCTCTGCTCTCTGAACCTCGCTCTTTACAGCCCCGCTCTGCTCACTAAATCCAGCTCTTTACAGGCCCGCATTGCTCACTGAACCTCGTTCTTTCCAGACCCGCTTTGCTCACTGAATCTCTCTCTTTACAGCCCCGCATTGCTCACTGAATCTCGCTCTTTACAGCCACGCTCTGCTCACTGAATCTCGCTCTTTACAGCCACGCTCTGCTCACTGAATCCTGCTCTTTACAGCCCCGCTCTGCTCACTGTAACTTGTTCTTTACAACCCCAGTCTGCTCACTGTAACTCGCTCTTTACAGCCCCGCTCTGCTCACTGAATCTCGCTATTTACAGCCCCGCTCTGCTCACTGAATCTCGCTCTTTACAGTCACGCTCTGCTCCTTGAACCTCGCTCTTTATGGCGCCGCTCTGCTCACCGAACCTCGTTCTTTACAGCCCCGCTCTGCTCACTGAAACGCTTTCTTTGCAGACCCGCTCTGGTCACTGAATCTCACTCTTTACAGCACCGCTCTGCTCACTGAAACGCTTTCTTTGCAGACCCGCTCTGGTCACTGAATCTCACTCTTTACAGCACCGCTCTGCTCACTGAATGTTGCTCTTTACAAGCCCGATCTGCTCACTGAATCTCGCTCATTACAGCCCCATTCTGGTCACTGAATCTTAGACTTTACAGCCCTGCTCTGCTCACGGAATCTCGCAATTTACAGCACCAGTCTGCTCACTGAATCTTACGCTTTACAGCCCCTCACTTCTCACGGAATCTCTCTCTTTACAGCCCCGCTTTGCTCACTGAATCTAGATCCTTACAACCCCGCACTGCTCACTGAATGTCGCTCTTTACAGCGCCGCTGTGCTCACTGAATGTCGCTTTTTACAGTGCCGCTCTGCTCACTGAATCTCGCTCTTTACAGCGTCGCTCTGCTCAGTGAATCGCTCTCTTTACAGCCCCGCTCTGCTCACTGAATCTTGCTCTTTACAGCGCCGCTCTGCTCAGTGAATCGCTCTCTTTACAGCCTCGCTCTGCTCACTGAATCTCGCTCTTTACAGCCTCGCTCTGCTCACTGAATGTCGCACTATACAGCCTCGCTCTGCTCACTGAATCTTAGACTTTACAGCCCTGCTCTGCTCACGGAGACTCGCTCTTTACAGCCTTGCTCTGCTCAATGAATGTCGCTCTATACAGCCTCGCTCTGCTCACTGAATCTTAGACTTTACAGCCCTGCTCTGCTCACGGAAACTCGCTCTTTACAGCACTATTCTGTTCACTGAAGCTTACGCTTTTCAGCCCCACACTTCTCACGGAATCTCTCTCTTTACAGCGCCGCTCTGCTCACTGAATCTGGCTCTTTACAGCCCCGCACTGCTCACTAAATATCGGGCATTACAGCCCCGGTCTGCTCACTGTATCTCGCTCTTTACAGCCCTGCACTGCTCACTAAATATCACTCATTCAAGTCCCACTCTGCTCACTGAATCTCGCTCTTTAAAGCCGCGCTCTGCTCACTGAATCTCGCTCTATACCACCCCACACTGCTCACTGAATCTCGCTCTTTACAGCCTCGCTCTGCTCACTGAATCTCGCTCTTTATAGCCTCGCTCTGCTCACTGAATCTCGCTCTTTGCAGTCCCGCTCTGCTCACTGAATCTCGCTCTTTAAGGCCGTGCTGAGCTCACTGAATCTCACTCTTTAAGGCCCCGCTCTGCTCACTGAAACTCGCTCTTTACAGCCCCACTCTGCTCACTGAATCTTGCTCTTTACAGCCCCACACTGCTCACTGAAAGTCGTTCTTTCCAGCGCCGCTCTGGTCACTGAATCTCGCTCCTTACAGCGCCACTCTGCTCACAGAATCTTGCTCTTTACAGCCCCGCACTGCTCACTGAATCTCGCTCTTTACAGCGCCGTTCTGCTCACTGATTGTTGCTCTTTACAGGCCCGCTCTGCTCACTGAATCTCGCTCTTTACAGCCCTGGTCTGCTCACTGAATCTCGCTCATTCCAGCGCCGCTCTGCTCACTGAATCTCGCTCTTTACAGCCCCGCTACAGAATCTTGCTCTTTACAGCTCTAGTCTGCTGAAAAAACCTCGCTCTTTACAGCCCCGCTCTGCTCACTGATTGTTGCTCTTTACAGGCCCGCTCTGCTCACAAAATCTCACTCTTTACAGCTCCGCTCTGCTCACAAAATCTCGCTCTTTAAAGCCCCGCTCTGCTCAATTATTCTTGCTCTTTACAGCCCCGCTCTGCTGACTAAATCTCGCTCTTTGCAGCCCCACTCTGATCACTGAATCTCTCTCTTTACAGCGCCGCTCAGCTCACTGAATCTCGCTCTTTACAGCCACGCTCTGCTGACTGAATCTCACTCTTTACAGCGCCGCTCTGCTCACTGAATCTCGCTCTTTACAGCCCCGCTCTGCTCACTGATTTTTGCTCTTTACAGCCCCGCTCTGCTCACTGAATCTTGCTCTTTACAGCCCCGCTCTGCTGACTGAATCTTGCTCTTTACAGCCCCGCTCTGCTCACTGCATCTCGCTCTTAACTGCCCCGCTCTGTTCACTGAATCTCGCTCTTTACAGCCCCGCTCTGCTCAGAATCTTTCTCTTCACAACCCCGCTCTGCTCACTGAATCTCGCTCTTTACAGGCCCGCTCTGCTCACTGAATCTCGCTCTTTACAGGCCCGCTCTGCTCACTGAATCTCGCTCTTTACAGGCCTGCTCTGCTCACTGAATCTCGCTCTTTACATGCCCGCTCTGCTCACTGAATCTCGCTCTTTACAGGCCCGCTCTGCTCACTGAATCTCGCTCTTTACAGGCCCGCTCTGCTGACTGATTCTCGCTCTTTGCAGCACCGCTCTGCTCACTGAATCTCGCTCTTTATAGAGCCGGTCTGCTCACAAAATCTTGCTCTTTACAGCCCCGCTCTGCTGACTGAATCTCGCTCTTTGCAGCCCCGCTCTGCTGACTGAATCTCGCTCTTTGCAGCCCCGCTCTGCTCACTGAATCTCGCTCTTTACAGCGCCGCTCTGCTCACAGAATCTTGCTCTTTACAGCCCCGCTCTGCTCACTAAATCACGCTCTTTACAGCCCCACTCTGCTGACTGAATCTCGCTCTTTGCAGCCCCACTCTGCTCAATGATTTTTGCTCTTTACAGCCCCGCTCTGCTCACTGAATCTCGCTCTTTACAGCGCCACTCTGCTCACAGAATCTCGCTCTTTACAGCCCCGCTCTGCTCAATGATTTTTGCTCTTTACAGCCCCGCTCTGCTCACTGAATCTCGCTCTTTACCGCTCCGCTCTGCTCACTGAATCTCGCTCTTTACAGGCCCGCTCTGCTCACTGAATGTCACTATTTACAGCCCTGCTCTGCTCACTGAATCTCACTCTTTACAGCCCCTCTCTGCTCACTGAACATCGCTCTCATAGCCTCGCACTTCTCAGTGAATATCACTCTTAAATTCCCTTTCTGCTCGCTGAATCTCACTCTTATAGCGCCCAGCTGCTCACTGAATATTTCTCCTTACAGCCCCACTCTGCTCAGTGATTTTCGCTCTTTACAGCCCCGCACTGCTCACTAAATATCGTGCATTACAGTCCCGCTCTGCTCACTGAACCTCGAACTTTACCGCCGCGGTCTTCTCACTGAATCTCGTTTTGAAAGCCACGCACTGCTCACTGTATCTCGTTCTATACAGCCCCGCTCTGCTCACTGAATCTCGCTCTTTATAGCCCCGGTCTGCTCACCGAGTCTCGCTCTTTACAGCCCCGCACTGCTCACCGAATCTCGCTCTTTACAACCCCGCTCTGCTCACCGAATCTCGCTCTTTACAGCCCCGCTCTGCTCACCAAATCTCACTCTTTACAACCCCGTTCTGCTCCCTGAATCTCGCTCTTTACGTCCCTATTCAGCTCACTGAATCTTGCACTTAACAGCTCCGCTCTGCTCACTGAATCTCGCTCTTTACAGCCCTGCACTGCTTACTGAAACTCGCTCTTTACTGCCCCGCACTGCTCACTAAATATCGGGCATTACAGCCCCGGTCTGCTCACTGTATCTCGCTCTTTACAGCCCTGCACTGCTCACTAAATATCACTCATTCAAGTTCCACTCTGCTCACTGAATCTCGCTCTTTAAAGCCGCGCTCTGCTCACTGAATCTCGCTCTATACCACCCCACACTGCTCAGTAAATATCAATCTTTACTGCCCCGCTCTGCTCACTAAATCTCACTCATTACAGCCCCGCCCTACTCACTTAATCTCGCTCTTTATAGCCCCACTCTGCTCACTGAATCTCGCACTTTACAGGTCCGCTCTGCACAATGAATCTCGCTCTTTGCAGTCCCGCTCTGCTCACTGAATCTCGCTCTTTAAGGCCGTGCTGAGCTCACTGTATCTCACTCTTTAAGGCCCCGCTCTGCTCACTGAAACTCGCTCTTTACAGCCCCACTCTGCTCACTGAATCTTGCCCTTTACAGCCCCACACTGCTCACTGAAAGTCGTTCTTTCCAGCGCCGCTCTGGTCACTGAATCTCGCTCCTTACAGCGCCACTCTGCTGACAGAATCTTGCTCTTTACAGCCCCGCACTGCTCACTGAATCTCGCTCTTTACAGCGCCGCTCTGCTCACAGAATCTCGCTCTTTACAGCCCTGGTCTGCTCACTGAATCTCGCTCATTCCAGCGCCGCTCTGCTCACTGAATCTCGCTCTTTACAGCCCCGCTACAGAATCTTGCTCTTTACAGCTCTGGTCTGCTGAAAAACCCTCGCTCTTTACAGCCCCGTTCTGCTCACTGATTGTTGCTCTTTACAGGCCCGCTCTGCTCACTGAATCTCGCTCTTTACAGCCCTGGTCTGCTCACTGAATCTCGCTCATTCCAGCGCCGCTCTGCTCACTGAATCTCGCTCTTTACAGCCCCGCTACAGAATCTTGCTCTTTACAGCTCTGGTCTGCTGAAAAAACCTCGCTCTTTACAGCCCCGCTCTGCTCACTGATTGTTGCTCTTTACAGGCCCGCTCTGCTCACAAAATCTCACTCTTTACAGCTCCGCTCTGCTCACAAAATCTCGCTCTTTAAAGCCCCGCTCTGCTCACTTATTCTTGCTCTTTACAGCCCCGCTCTGCTGACTAAATCTCGCTCTTTGCAGCCCCACTCTGATCACTGAATCTCTCTCTTTACAGCGCAGCTCAGCTCACTGAATCTCGCTCTTTACAGCCACGCTCTGCTGACTGAATCTCGCTCTTTGCAGCCCCGCTCTGATCACTGAATCTCTCTCTTTACAGCGCCGCTCTGCTCACTGAATCTCGCTCTTTACAGCCCCGCTCTGCTCACTGATTTTTGTTCTTTACAGCCCCGCTCTGCTCACTGAATCTCGCTCTTTACAGCCCCGCTCTGCTGACTGAATCTTGCTCTTTACAGCCCCGCTCTGCTCACTGCATCTCGCTCTTAACTGCCCCGCTCTGTTCACTGAATCTTGCTCTTTACAGCCCCGCTCTGCTCAGAATCTTTCTCTTCACAACCCCGCTCTGCTCACTGAATCTCGCTCTTTACAGGCCCGCTCTGCTCACTGAATCTCGCTCTTTACAGGCCCGCTCTGCTCACTGAATCTCGCTCTTTACAGGCCTGCTCTGCTCACTGAATCTCGCTCTTTACAGGCCCGCTCTGCTTACTGAATCTCGCTCTTTACAGGCCCGCTCTGCTCACTGAATCTCGCTCTTTACAGGCCCGCTCTGCTGACTGATTCTCGCTCTTTGCAGCACCGCTCTGCTCACTGAATCTCGCTCTTTATAGAGCCGGTCTACTCACAAAATCTCGCTCTTTACAGCCCCTCTCTGCTCACTGAAACACGCTCTTTACAGCCCCGGTCTGCTGACTGAATCTCGCTCTTTGCAGCCCCGCTCTGCTCACTGAATCTCGCTCTTTACAGCACCGCTCTGCTCACAGAATCTTGCTCTTTACAGCTCTGGTCTGCTCACTGAATCTTGCTCTTTACAGCCCCGCTCTGCTCACTGAATCACGCTCTTTACAGCCCCACTCTGCTGACTGAATCTCGCTCTTTGCAGCACCGCTCTGCTCACAGAATCTCGCTCTTTACAGCCCCGCTCTGCTCAATGATTTTTGCTCTTTACAGCCACGCTCTGCTCACTGAATCTCGCTCTTTACCGCCCCGCTCTGCTCACTGAATCTCGCTCTTTACCTCCCCGCTCTGCTCACTGAATGTCACTATTTACAGCCCTGCTCTGCTCACTGAATCTCACTCTCTACAGCCCCTCTCTGCTCACTGAACATCGCTCTCATAGCCTCGCACTTCTCAGTGAATATCACTCTTAAATTCCCTTTCTGCTCGCTGAATCTCACCCTTATAGCGCCCAGCTGCTCACTGAATATTTCTCCTTACAGCCCCACTCTGCTCAGTGATTTTCGCTCTTTACAGCCCCGCACTGCTCACTAAATATCGTGCATTACAGTCCCGCTCTGCTCACTGAACCTCGAGCTTTACTGCCGCGGTCTGCTCACTGAATCTCGTTTTTAAAGCCACGAACTGCTCACTGTATCTCGTTCTATACAGCCCCGCTCTGCTCACTGAATCTCGCTCTTTATAGCCCCGCTCTGCTCACCGAGTCTCGCTCTTTACAGCCCCGCACTGCTCACCGAATCTCGCTCTTTACAACCCCGCTCTGCTCACCGAATCGCGCTCTTTACAACCCCGTTCTGCTCACTGAATCTCGCTCTTTACAGCCCCGCTCTGCTCACTGAATCTCGCTCTTTACAGCCCCGCTCTGCTCACCGAATCTCGCTCTTTACAACGCCGCTCTGCTCACCGAGTCTCGCTCTTTACAACCCCGTTCTGCTCACTGAATCTCACTCTTTACAGCCCAGCTCTGCTCACCGAATCTCGCTCTTTACAACCCCGCTCTGCTCACTGAATCTCGCTCTTTACAGCCCCGCTCTGCTCACCGAATCTCGCTCTTTACAACCCCGTTCTGCTCACTGAATCTCGCTCTTTACGTCCCTATTCAGCTCACTGAATCTCGCACTTAACAGCGCCGCTCTGCTCACTGAATCTCGCTCTTTACAGCCCTGCTCTGCTTACTGAAACTCGCTCTTTACAGCCCCGCACTGCTCACTGAATCGCGCTCTTTACTGCCCCGCACTTCTTACTGAATCTCGATCTTTACAACCCCACTCTGCTCACTGAATCTCCTTCTTTACAGCCTCGCTCTGCTCACTGAACCTCGAACTTTACCGCCGCGGTCTGCTCACTGAATCTCGTTTTGAAAGCCACGCACTGCTCACTGTATCTCGTTCTATACAGCCCCGCTCTGCTCACTGAATCTCGCTCTTTATAGCCCCGGTCTGCTCACCGAGTCTCGCTCTTTACAGCCCCGCACTGCTCACCGAATCTCGCTCTTTACAACCCCGCTCTGCTCACCGAATCTCGCTCTTTACAACCCCGTTCTGCTCACTGAATCTCGCTCTTTACAGCCCCGCTCTGCTCAGAATCTTTCTCTTCACAACCCCGCTCTGCTCACTGAATCTCGCTCTTTACAGCCCCGCTCTGCTCACTGATTTTTGCTCTTTACAGCCCCGCTCTGCTCACTGAATCTCGCTCTTTACAGCCCCGCTCTGCTGACTGAATCTTGCTCTTTACAACCCCGCTCTGCTCACTGCATCTCGCTCTTAACTGCCCCGCTCTGTTCACTGAATCTTGCTCTTTACAGCCCCGGTCTGCTCAGAATCTTTCTCTTCACAACCCCGCTCTGCTCACTGAATCTCGCTCTTTACAGGCCCGCTCTGCTCACTGAATCTCGCTCTTTACAGGCCCGCTCTGCTCACTGAATCTCGCTCTTTACAGGCCTGCTCTGCTCACTGAATCTCGCTCTTTACATGCCCGCTCTGCTTACTGAATCTCGCTCTTTACAGGCCCGCTCTGCTCACTGAATCTCGCTCTTTACAGGCCCGCTCTGCTGACTGATTCTCGCTCTTTGCAGCACCGCTCTGCTCACTGAATCTCGCTCTTTATAGAGCCGGTCTACTCACAAAATCTCGCTCTTTACAGCCCCTCTCTGCTCACTGAAACACGCTCTTTACAGCCCCGCTCTGCTGACTGAATCTCGCTCTTTGCAGCCCCGCTCTGCTCACTGAATCTCGCTCTTTACAGCACCGCTCTGCTCACAGAATCTTGCTCTTTACAGCTCTGGTCTGCTCACTGAATCTTGCTCTTTACAGCCCCGCTCTGCTCACTGAATCACGCTCTTTACAGCCCCACTCTGCTGACTGAATCTCGCTCTTTGCAGCACCGCTCTGCTCACAGAATCTCGCTCTTTACAGCCCCGCTCTGCTCAATGATTTTTGCTCTTTACAGCCCCGCTCTGCTCACTGAATCTCGCTCTTTACCGCCCCGCTCTGCTCACTGAATCTCGCTCTTTACCTCCCCGCTCTGCTCACTGAATGTCACTATTTACAGCCCTGCTCTGCTCACTGAATCTCACTCTCTACAGCCCCTCTCTGCTCACTGAACATCGCTCTCATAGCCTCGCACTTCTCAGTGAATATCACTCTTAAATTCCCTTTCTGCTCGCTGAATCTCACTCTTATAGCGCCCAGCTGCTCACTGAATATTTCTCCTTACAGCCCCACTCTGCTCAGTGATTTTCGCTCTTTACAGCCCCGCACTGCTCACTAAATATCGTGCATTACAGTCCCGCTCTGCTCACTGAACCTCGAGCTTTACTGCCGCGGTCTGCTCACTGAATCTCGTTTTTAAAGCCACGAACTGCTCACTGTATCTCGTTCTATACAGCCCCGCTCTGCTCACTGAATCTCGCTCTTTATAGCCCCGCTCTGCTCACCGAGTCTCGCTCTTTACAGCCCCGCACTGCTCACCGAATCTCGCTCTTTACAACCCCGCTCTGCTCACCGAATCTCGCTCTTTACAACCCCGTTCTGCTCACTGAATCTCGCTCTTTACAGCCCCGCTCTGCTCACTGAATCTCGCTCTTTACAGCCCCGCTCTGCTCACCGAATCTCGCTCTTTACAACGCCGCTCTGCTCACCGAGTCTCGCTCTTTACAACCCCGTTCTGCTCACTGAATCTCACTCTTTACAGCCCAGCTCTGCTCACCGAATCTCGCTCTTTACAACCCCGCTCTGCTCACTGAATCTCGCTCTTTACAGCCCCGCTCTGCTCACCGAATCTCGCTCTTTACAACCCCGTTCTGCTCACTGAATCTCGCTCTTTACGTCCCTATTCAGCTCACTGAATCTCGCACTTAACAGCGCCGCTCTGCTCACTGAATCTCGCTCTTTACAGCCCTGCTCTGCTTACTGAAACTCGCTCTTTACAGCCCTGCACTGCTCACTGAATCGCGCTCTTTACTGCCCCGCACTTCTTACTGAATCTCGATCTTTACAACCCCACTCTGCTCACTGAATCTCCTTCTTTACAGCCTCGCTCTGCTCACTGAACCTCGAACTTTACCGCCGCGGTCTGCTCACTGAATCTCGTTTTGAAAGCCACGCACTGCTCACTGTATCTCGTTCTATACAGCCCCGCTCTGCTCACTGAATCTCGCTCTTTATAGCCCCGGTCTGCTCACCGAGTCTCGCTCTTTACAGCCCCGCACTGCTCACCGAATCTCGCTCTTTACAACCCCGCTCTGCTCACCGAATCTCGCTCTTTACAGCCCCGCTCTGCTCAGAATCTTTCTCTTCACAACCCCGCTCTGCTCACTGAATCTCGCTCTTTACAGCCCCGCTCTGCTCACTGATTTTTGCTCTTTACAGCCCCGCTCTGCTCACTGAATCTCGCTCTTTACAGCCCCGCTCTGCTGACTGAATCTTGCTCTTTACAGCCCCGCTCTGCTCACTGCATCTCGCTCTTAACTGCCCCGCTCTGTTCACTGAATCTTGCTCTTTACAGCCCCGGTCTGCTCAGAATCTTTCTCTTCACAACCCCTCTCTGCTCACTGAATCTCGCTCTTTACAGGCCCGCTCTGCTCACTGAATCTCGCTCTTTACAGGCCCGCTCTGCTCACTGAATCTCGCTCTTTACAGGCCTGCTCTGCTCACTGAATCTCGCTCTTTACATGCCCGCTCTGCTTACTGAATCTCGCTCTTTACAGGCCCGCTCTGCTCACTGAATCTCGCTCTTTACAGGCCCGCTCTGCTGACTGATTCTCGCTCTTTGCAGCACCGCTCTGCTCACTGAATCTCGCTCTTTATAGAGCCGGTCTACTCACAAAATCTCGCTCTTTACAGCCCCTCTCTGCTCACTGAAACACGCTCTTTACAGCCCCGCTCTGCTGACTGAATCTCGCTCTTTGCAGCCCCGCTCTGCTCACTGAATCTCGCTCTTTACAGCACCGCTCTGCTCACAGAATCTTGCTCTTTACAGCTCTGGTCTGCTCACTGAATCTTGCTCTTTACAGCCCCGCTCTGCTCACTGAATCACGCTCTTTACAGCCCCACTCTGCTGACTGAATCTCGCTCTTTGCAGCACCGCTCTGCTCACAGAATCTCGCTCTTTACAGCCCCGCTCTGCTCAATGATTTTTGCTCTTTACAGCCCCGCTCTGCTCACTGAATCTCGCTCTTTACCGCCCCGCTCTGCTCACTGAATCTCGCTCTTTACCTCCCCGCTCTGCTCACTGAATGTCACTATTTACAGCCCTGCTCTGCTCACTGAATCTCACTCTCTACAGCCCCTCTCTGCTCACTGAACATCGCTCTCATAGCCTCGCACTTCTCAGTGAATATCACTCTTAAATTCCCTTTCTGCTCGCTGAATCTCACTCTTATAGCGCCCAGCTGCTCACTGAATATTTCTCCTTACAGCCCCACTCTGCTCAGTGATTTTCGCTCTTTACAGCCCCGCACTGCTCACTAAATATCGTGCATTACAGTCCCGCTCTGCTCACTGAACCTCGAGCTTTACTGCCGCGGTCTGCTCACTGAATCTCGTTTTTAAAGCCACGAACTGCTCACTGTATCTCGTTCTATACAGCCCCGCTCTGCTCACTGAATCTCGCTCTTTATAGCCCCGCTCTGCTCACCGAGTCTCGCTCTTTACAGCCCCGCACTGCTCACCGAATCTCGCTCTTTACAACCCCGCTCTGCTCACCGAATCTCGCTCTTTACAACCCCGTTCTGCTCACTGAATCTCGCTCTTTACAGCCCCGCTCTGCTCACTGAATCTCGCTCTTTACAGCCCCGCTCTGCTCACCGAATCTCGCTCTTTACAACGCCGCTCTGCTCACCGAGTCTCGCTCTTTACAACCCCGTTCTGCTCACTGAATCTCACTCTTTACAGCCCAGCTCTGCTCACCGAATCTCGCTCTTTACAACCCCGCTCTGCTCACTGAATCTCGCTCTTTACAGCCCCGCTCTGCTCACCGAATCTCGCTCTTTACAACCCCGTTCTGCTCACTGAATCTCGCTCTTTACGTCCCTATTCAGCTCACTGAATCTCGCACTTAACAGCGCCGCTCTGCTCACTGAATCTCGCTCTTTACAGCCCTGCTCTGCTTACTGAAACTCGCTCTTTACAGCCCTGCACTGCTCACTGAATCGCGCTCTTTACTGCCCCGCACTTCTTACTGAATCTCGATCTTTACAACCCCACTCTGCTCACTGAATCTCCTTCTTTACAGCCTCGCTCTGCTCACTGAACCTCGAACTTTACCGCCGCGGTCTGCTCACTGAATCTCGTTTTGAAAGCCACGCACTGCTCACTGTATCTCGTTCTATACAGCCCCGCTCTGCTCACTGAATCTCGCTCTTTATAGCCCCGGTCTGCTCACCGAGTCTCGCTCTTTACAGCCCCGCACTGCTCACCGAATCTCGCTCTTTACAACCCCGCTCTGCTCACCGAATCTCGCTCTTTACAGCCCCGCTCTGCTCAGAATCTTTCTCTTCACAACCCCGCTCTGCTCACTGAATCTCGCTCTTTACAGCCCCGCTCTGCTCACTGATTTTTGCTCTTTACAGCCCCGCTCTGCTCACTGAATCTCGCTCTTTACAGCCCCGCTCTGCTGACTGAATCTTGCTCTTTACAGCCCCGCTCTGCTCACTGCATCTCGCTCTTAACTGCCCCGCTCTGTTCACTGAATCTTGCTCTTTACAGCCCCGGTCTGCTCAGAATCTTTCTCTTCACAACCCCTCTCTGCTCACTGAATCTCGCTCTTTACAGGCCCGCTCTGCTCACTGAATCTCGCTCTTTACAGGCCCGCTCTGCTCACTGAATCTCGCTCTTTACAGGCCTGCTCTGCTCACTGAATCTCGCTCTTTACATGCCCGCTCTGCTTACTGAATCTCGCTCTTTACAGGCCCGCTCTGCTCACTGAATCTCGCTCTTTACAGGCCCGCTCTGCTGACTGATTCTCGCTCTTTGCAGCACCGCTCTGCTCACTGAATCTCGCTCTTTATAGAGCCGGTCTACTCACAAAATCTCGCTCTTTACAGCCCCTCTCTGCTCACTGAAACACGCTCTTTACAGCCCCGCTCTGCTGACTGAATCTCGCTCTTTGCAGCCCCGCTCTGCTCACTGAATCTCGCTCTTTACAGCACCGCTCTGCTCACAGAATCTTGCTCTTTACAGCTCTGGTCTGCTCACTGAATCTTGCTCTTTACAGCCCCGCTCTGCTCACTGAATCACGCTCTTTACAGCCCCACTCTGCTGACTGAATCTCGCTCTTTGCAGCACCGCTCTGCTCACAGAATCTCGCTCTTTACAGCCCCGCTCTGCTCAATGATTTTTGCTCTTTACAGCCCCGCTCTGCTCACTGAATCTCGCTCTTTACCGCCCCGCTCTGCTCACTGAATCTCGCTCTTTACCTCCCCGCTCTGCTCACTGAATGTCACTATTTACAGCCCTGCTCTGCTCACTGAATCTCACTCTCTACAGCCCCTCTCTGCTCACTGAACATCGCTCTCATAGCCTCGCACTTCTCAGTGAATATCACTCTTAAATTCCCTTTCTGCTCGCTGAATCTCACTCTTATAGCGCCCAGCTGCTCACTGAATATTTCTCCTTACAGCCCCACTCTGCTCAGTGATTTTCGCTCTTTACAGCCCCGCACTGCTCACTAAATATCGTGCATTACAGTCCCGCTCTGCTCACTGAACCTCGAGCTTTACTGCCGCGGTCTGCTCACTGAATCTCGTTTTTAAAGCCACGAACTGCTCACTGTATCTCGTTCTATACAGCCCCGCTCTGCTCACTGAATCTCGCTCTTTATAGCCCCGCTCTGCTCACCGAGTCTCGCTCTTTACAGCCCCGCACTGCTCACCGAATCTCGCTCTTTACAACCCCGCTCTGCTCACCGAATCTCGCTCTTTACAACCCCGTTCTGCTCACTGAATCTCGCTCTTTACAGCCCCGCTCTGCTCACTGAATCTCGCTCTTTACAGCCCCGCTCTGCTCACCGAATCTCGCTCTTTACAACGCCGCTCTGCTCACCGAGTCTCGCTCTTTACAACCCCGTTCTGCTCACTGAATCTCACTCTTTACAGCCCAGCTCTGCTCACCGAATCTCGCTCTTTACAACCCCGCTCTGCTCACTGAATCTCGCTCTTTACAGCCCCGCTCTGCTCACCGAATCTCGCTCTTTACAACCCCGTTCTGCTCACTGAATCTCGCTCTTTACGTCCCTATTCAGCTCACTGAATCTCGCACTTAACAGCGCCGCTCTGCTCACTGAATCTCGCTCTTTACAGCCCTGCTCTGCTTACTGAAACTCGCTCTTTACAGCCCTGCACTGCTCACTGAATCGCGCTCTTTACTGCCCCGCACTTCTTACTGAATCTCGATCTTTACAACCCCACTCTGCTCACTGAATCTCCTTCTTTACAGCCTCGCTCTGCTCACTGAACCTCGAACTTTACCGCCGCGGTCTGCTCACTGAATCTCGTTTTGAAAGCCACGCACTGCTCACTGTATCTCGTTCTATACAGCCCCGCTCTGCTCACTGAATCTCGCTCTTTATAGCCCCGGTCTGCTCACCGAGTCTCGCTCTTTACAGCCCCGCACTGCTCACCGAATCTCGCTCTTTACAACCCCGCTCTGCTCACCGAATCTCGCTCTTTACAACCCCGTTCTGCTCACTGAATCTCGCTCTTTACAGCCCCGCTCTGCTCAGAATCTTTCTCTTCACAACCCCGCTCTGCTCACTGAATCTCGCTCTTTACAGGCCCGCTCTGCTCACTGAATCTCACTCTTTACAGGCCCGCTCTGCTCACTGAATCTCGCTCTTTACAGGCCCGCTCTGCTCACTGAATCTCGCTCTTTACAGGCCCGCTCTGCTGACTGATTCTCGCTCTTTGCAGCACCGCTCTGCTCACTGAATCTCGCTCTTTATAGAGCCGGTCTACTCACAAAATCTCGCTCTTTACAGCCCCTCTCTGCTCACTGAAACACGCTCTTTACAGCCCCGGTCTGCTGACTGAATCTCGCTCTTTGCAGCCCCGCTCTGCTCACTGAATCTCGCTCTTTACAGCACCGCTCTGCTCACAGAATCTTGCTCTTTACAGCTCTGGTCTGCTCACTGAATCTTGCTCTTTACAGCCCCGCTCTGCTCACTGAATCACGCTCTTTACAGCCCCACTCTGCTGACTGAATCTCGCTCTTTGCAGCACCGCTCTGCTCACAGAATCTCGCTCTTTACAGCCCCGCTCTGCTCAATGATTTTTGCTCTTTACAGCCCCGCACTGCTCACTGAATCTCGCTCTTTACCGCCCCGCTCTGCTCACTGAATCTCGCTCTTTACCTCCCCGCTCTGCTCACTGAATGTCACTATTTACAGCCCTGCTCTGCTCACTGAATCTCACTCTTTACAGCCCCTCTCTGCTCACTGAGCATCGCTCTCATAGCCTCGCACTTCTCAGTGAATATCACTCTTAAATTCCCTTTCTGCTCGCTGAATCTCACTCTTATAGCGCCCAGCTGCTCACTGAATATTTCTCCTTACAGCCCCACTCTGCTCAGTGATTTTCGCTCTTTACAGCCCTGCACTGCTCACTAAATATCGTGCATTACAGTCCCGCTCTGCTCACTGAACCTCGAACTTTACTGCCGCGGTCTGCTCACTGAATCTCGTTTTTAAAGCCACGCACTGCTCACTGTATCTCGTTCTATACAGCCCCGCTCTGCTCACTGAATCTCGCTCTTTATAGCCCCGCTCTGCTCACCGAGTCTCGCTCTTTACAGCCCCGCACTGCTCACCGAATCTCGCTCTTTACAACCCCGCTCTGCTCACCGAATCTCGCTCTTTACAACCCCGTTCTGCTCACTGAATCTCGCTCTTTACAGCCCCGCTCTGCTCACTGAATCTCGCTCTTTACAGCCCCGCTCTGCTCACCGAATCTCGCTCTTTACAACGCCGCTCTGCTCACCGAGTCTCGCTCTTTACAACCCCGTTCTGCTCACTGAATCTCACTCTTTACAGCCCAGCTCTGCTCACCGAATCTCGCTCTTTACAGCCCCGCTCTGCTCACCGAATCTTGCTCTTTACAACCCCATTCTGCTCACTGAATCTCGCTCTTTACGTCCCTATTCAGCTCACTGAATCTCGCACTTAACAGCGCCGCTCTGCTCACTGAATCTCGCTCTTTACAGCCCTGCTCTGCTTACTGAAACTCGCTCTTTACAGCCCTGCACTGCTCACTGAATCGCGCTCTTTACTGCCCCGCACTTCTTACTGAATCTCGATCTTTACAACCCCACTCTGCTCACTGAATCTCCTTCTTTACAGCCTCGCTCTGCTCACTGAACCTCGAACTTTACCACCGCGGTCTGCTCACTGAATCTCTTTTTGAAAGCCACGCACTGCTCACTGTATCTCGTTCTATACAGCCCCGCTCTGCTCACTGAATCTCGCTCTTTATAGCCCCGGTCTGCATACCGAGTCTCGCTCTTTACAGCCCCGCACTGCTCACCGAATCTCGCTCTTTACAACCCCGCTCTGCTCACCGAATCTCGCTCTTTACAACCCCGTTCTGCTCACTGAATCTCGCTCTTTACAGCCCCGCTCTGCTCACCGAATCTCGCTCTTTACAGCCCCGCTCTGCTCACCAAACCTCACTCTTTACAACCCCGTTCTGCTCACTGAATCTCGCTCTTTACGTCCCTATTCAGCTCACTGAATCTCGCACTTAACAGCGCCGCTCTGCTCACTGAATCTCGCTCTTTACAGCCCTGCTCTGCTTACTGAAACTCGCTCTTTACAGCCCTGCACTGCTCACTGAATCGCGCTCTTTACTGCCCCGCACTGCTCACTAAATATCGGGCATTACAGCCCCGGTCTGCTCACTGTATCTCGCTCTTTACAGCCCTGCACTGCTCACTAAATATCACTCATTCAAGTTCCACTCTGCTCACTGAATCTCGCTCTTTAAAGCCGCGCTCTGCACAATGAATCTCGCTCTTTGCAGTCCCGCTCTGCTCACTGAATCTCGCTCTTTAAGGCCGTGCTGAGCTCACTGAATCTCACTCTTTAAGGCCCCGCTCTGCTCACTGAATCTCGCTCTTTACAGCCCCACTCTGCTCACTGAATCTTGCTCTTTACAGCCCCACACTGCTCACTGAAAGTCGTTCTTTCCAGCGCCGCTCTGGTCACTGAATCTCGCTCCTTACAGCGCCACTCTGCTGACAGAATCTTGCTCTTTACAGCCCCGCACTGCTCACTGAATCTCGCTCTTTACAGCGCCGCTCTGCTCACAGAATCTCGCTCTTTACAGCCCTGGTCTGCTCACTGAATCTCGCTCATTCCAGCGCCGCTCTGCTCACTGAATCTCGCTCTTTACAGCCCCGCTACAGAATCTTGCTCTTTACAGCTCTGGTCTGCTGAAAAACCCTCGCTCTTTACAGCCCCGTTCTGCTCACTGATTGTTGCTCTTTACAGGCCCGCTCTGCTCACTGAATCTCGCTCTTTACAGCCCTGGTCTGCTCACTGAATCTCGCTCATTCCAGCGCCGCTCTGCTCACTGAATCTCGCTCTTTACAGCCCCGCTACAGAATCTTGCTCTTTACAGCTCTGGTCTGCTGAAAAAACCTCGCTCTTTACAGCCCCGCTCTGCTCACTGATTGTTGCTCTTTACAGCCCCGCTCTGCTCACTGATTGTTGCTCTTTACAGGCCCGCTCTGCTCACAAAATCTCACTCTTTACAGCTCCGCTCTGCTCACAAAATCTCGCTCTTTAAAGCCCCGCTCTGCTCACTTATTCTTGCTCTTTACAGCCCCGCTCTGCTGACTAAATCTCGCTCTTTGCAGCCCCACTCTGATCACTGAATCTCTCTCTTTACAGCGCCGCTCAGCTCACTGAATCTCGCTCTTTACAGCCACGCTCTGCTGACTGAATCTCGCTCTTTGCAGCCCCGCTCTGATCACTGAATCTCTCTCTTTACAGCGCCGCTCTGCTCACTGAATCTCGCTCTTTACAGCCCCGCTCTGCTCACTGATTTTTGCTCTTTACAGCCCCGCTCTGCTCACTGAATCTCGCTCTTTACAGCCCCGCTCTGCTGACTGAATCTTGCTCTTTACAGCCCCGCTCTGCTCACTGCATCTCGCTCTTAACTGCCCCGCTCTGTTCACTGAATCTCGCTCTTTACAGCCCCGCTCTGCTCAGAATCTTTCTCTTCACAACCCCGCTCTGCTCACTGAACCTCGCTCTTTACAGGCCCGCTCTGCTCACTGAATCTCGCTCTTTACAGGCCCGCTCTGCTCACTGAATCTCGCTCTTTACAGGCCTGCTCTGCTCACTGAATCTCGCTCTTTACAGGCCTGCTCTGCTCACTGAATCTTGCTCTTTACAGGCCCGCTCAGCTCACTGAATCTCGCTCTTTACAGGCCCGCTCTGCTGACTGATTCTCGCTCTTTGCAGCACCGCTCTGCTCACTGAATCTCACTCTTTATAGAGCCGGTCTGCTCACAAAATCTCACTCTTTACAGCCCCTCTCTGCTCACTGAAACACCCTCTTTACAGCCCCGCTCTGCTGACTGAATCTCGCTCTTTGCAGCACCGCTCTGCTCACTGAATCTCGCTCTTTACAGCGCCACTCTGCTCACAGAATCTCGCTCTTTACAGCCCCGCTCTGCTCAATGATTTTTGCTCTTTACAGCCCCGCTCTGCTCACTGAATCTCGCTCTTTACCGCCCCACTCTGCTCACTGAATCTCGCTCTTTACCTCCCCGCTCTGCTCACTGAATGTCACTATTTACAGCCCTGCTCTGCTCACTGAATCTCACTCTTTACAGCCCCTCTCTGCTCACTGAACAGCGCTCTCATAGCCTCGCACTTCTCAGTGAATATCACTCTTAAATTCCCTTTCTGCTCGCTGAATCCCACTCTTATAGCGCCCAGCTGCTCACTGAATATTTCTCCTTACAGCCCCACTCTGCTCAGTGATTTTCGCTCTTTACAGCCCCGCACTGCTCACTAAATATCGTGCATTACAGTCCCGCTCTGCTCACTGAACCTCGAACTTTACTGCCGTGGTCTGCTCACTGAATCTCGTTTTGAAAGCCACGCACTGCTCACTGTATCTCGTTCTATACAGCCCCGCTCTGCTCACTGAATCTCGCTCTTTATAGCCCCGGTCTGCTCACCGAGTCTCGCTCTTTACAGCCCCGCACTGCTCACCGAATCTCGCTCTTTACAACCCCGCTCTGCTCACCGAATCTCGCTCTTTACAACCCCGTTCTGCTCACTGAATCTCGCTCTTTACAGCCCCGCTCTGCTCACCGAATCTCGCTCTTTACAGCCCCGCTCTGCTCACCGAATCTCGCTCTTTACAACCCCGTTCTGCTCACTGAATCTCGCTCTTTACGTCCCTGTTCAGCTCACTGAATCTCGCACTAAACAGCGCCGCTCTGCTCACTGAATCTCGCTCTTTACAGCCCTGCTCTGCTTACTGAAACTCGCTCTTTACAGCCCTGCACTGCTCACTGAATCGCGCTCTTTATACCCCCGGTCTGCACACCGAGTCTCGCTCTTTACAACCCCGCTCTGCTCACCGAATCACGCTCTTTACAACCCTGTTCTGCTCACTGAATCTCGCTCTTTACAGCCCCGCTCTGCTCACCAAATCTCGCTCTTTACAGCCCCGCTCTGCTCACCGAATCTCGCTCTTTACAACCCCGTTCTGCTCACTGAATCTCGCTCTTTACAGCCCCGCTCTGCTCACTGAATCTCGCTCTTTACAGCCCCGCTCTGCTCACCGAATCTCGCTCTTTACAACCCCGCTCTGCTCACCGAGTCTCGCTCTTTACAACCCCGTTCTGCTCACTGAATCTCGCTCTTTACAGCCCAGCTCTGCTCACCGAATCTCGCTCTTTACAACCCCGCTCTGCTCACTGAATCTCGCTCTTTACAGCCCCGCTCTGCTCACCGAATCTCGGTCTTTACAACCCCGTTCTGCTCACTGAATCTCGCTCTTTACAGCCCAGCTCTGCTCACCGAATCTCGCTCTTTACAACCCCGCTCTGCTCACTGAATCTCGCTCTTTACAGCCCCGCTCTGCTCACCGAATCACGCTCTTTACAACCCCGTTCTGCTCACTGAATCTCGCTCCTTACGTCCCTATTCAGCTCACTGAATCTCGCACTTAACAGCGCCACTCTGCTCACTGAATCTTGCTCTTTACAGCCCTGCTCTGTTTACTGAAACTCGCTCTTTACAGCCCTGCACTGCTCACTGAATCGCGCTCTTTACTGCCCCGCACTTCTTACTGAATCTCGATCTTTACAACCCCACTCTGCTCACTGAATCTCCTTCTTTACAGCCTCGATCTGCTCACTGAATCTCGCTCCTTACAGCCCCGCTCTGCTCACTGATTCTCGCACTTAACAGCCCCGGTCTACTCACATTATCTCGCTCTTTACAGCCCCGCACTGCTGACTAAATATCGGGCATTACAGCCCCGGTCTGCTCACTGTATCTCACTCTTTACAGCCCTGCACTGCTCACTAAATATCACTCATTCAAGTCCCACTCTGCTCACTGAATCTCGCTCTTCAAAGCCGCGCTCTGCTCACTGAATCTCGCTCTATACCGCCCCACACTGCTCAGTAAATATCAATCTTTACTGCCCCGCTCTGCTCACTAAATCTCACTCTTTACAGCCCCGCCCTACTCACTGAATCTCGCTCTTTACAGCTTCGCTCTGCTCACTGAATCTCGCTCTTTATAGCCCCTCTCTGCTCACTGAATCTCGCACTTTACAGGTCCGCTCTGCACAATGAATCTCGCTCTTTGCAGTCCCGCTCTGCTCACTGAATCTCGCTCTTTAAGGCCGTGCTGAGCTCACTGAATCTCACTCTTTAAGGCCCCGCTCTGCTCACTGAAACTCGCTCTTTACAGCCCCACTCTGCTCACTGAAAGTCGTTCTTTCCAGCGCCGCTCTGGTCACTGAATCTCGCTCCTTACAGCGCCACTCTGCTGACAGAATCTTGCTCTTTACAGCCCCGCACTGCTCACTGAATCTCGCTCTTTACAGCGCCGCTCTGCTCACAGAATCTCGCTCTTTACAGCCCTGGTCTGCTCACTGAATCTCGCTTTTTACAGCCCCGCTCTGCTCACTGAATCACGCTCTTTACAGCCCCACTCAGCTGACTGAATCTCGCTCTTTGCAGCACCGCTCTGCTCACTGAATCCCGCTCTTTACAGCGCCACTCTGCTCACTGAATCTCGCTCTTTACCGCCCCACTCTGCTCACTGAATCTCGCTCTTTACCTCCCCGCTCTGCTCACTGAATGTCACTATTTACAGCCCTGCTCTGCTCACTGAATCTCACTCTTTACAGCCCCTCTCTGCTCACTGAACATCGCTCTCATAGCCTCGCACTTCTCAGTGAATATCACTCTTAAATTCCCTTTCTGCTCGCTGAATCCCACTCTTATAGCGCCCAGCTGCTCACTGAATATTTCTCCTTACAGCCCCACTCTGCTCAGTGATTTTCGCTCTTTACAGCCCCGCACTGCTCACTAAATATCGTGCATTACAGTCCCGCTCTGCTCACTGAACCTCGAACTTTACTGCCGCGGTCTGCTCACTGAATCTCGTTTTTAAAGCCACGCACTGCTCACTGTATCTCGTTCTATACAGCCCCGCTCTGCTCACTGAATCTCGCTCTTTATAGCCCCGCTCTGCTCACCGAGTCTCGCTCTTTACAGCCCCTCACTGCTCACCGAATCTCGCTCTTTACAACCCCGCTCTGCTCACCGAATCTCGCTCTTTACAACCCCGTTCTGCTCACTGAATCTCGCTCTTTACAGCCCCGCTCTGCTCACCGAATCTCGCTCTTTACAGCCCCGCTCTGCTCACCGAATCTCGCTCTTTACAACCCCGTTCTGCTCACTGAATCTCGCTCTTTACGTCCCTGTTCAGCTCACTGAATCTCGCACTAAACAGCGCCGCTCTGCTCACTGAATCTCGCTCTTTACAGCCCTGCTCTGCTTACTGAAACTCGCTCTTTACAGCCCTGCACTGCTCACTGAATCGCGCTCTTTATACCCCCGGTCTGCACACCGAGTCTCGCTCTTTACAACCCCGCTCTGCTCACCGAATCACGCTCTTTACAACCCTGTTCTGCTCACTGAATCTCGCTCTTTACAGCCCCGCTCTGCTCACCAAATCTCGCTCTTTACAGCCCCGCTCTGCTCACCGAATCTCGCTCTTTACAACCCCGTTCTGCTCACTGAATCTCGCTCTTTACAGCCCCGCTCTGCTCACTGAATCTCGCTCTTTACAGCCCCGCTCTGCTCACCGAATCTCGCTCTTTACAACCCCGCTCTGCTCACCGAGTCTCGCTCTTTACAGCCCAGCTCTGCTCACCGAATCTCGCTCTTTACAACCCCGCTCTGCTCACTGAATCTCGCTCTTTACAGCCCCGCTCTGCTCACCGAATCTCGGTCTTTACAACCCCGTTCTGCTCACTGAATCTCGCTCTTTACAGCCCAGCTCTGCTCACCGAATCTCGCTCTTTACAACCCCGCTCTGCTCACTGAATCTCGCTCTTTACAGCCCCGCTCTGCTCACCGAATCACGCTCTTTACAACCCCGTTCTGCTCACTGAATCTCGCTCTTTACAACCCCGTTCTGCTCACTGAATCTCGCTCTTTACAGCCCCGCTCTGCTCACTGAATCTCGCTCTTTACAGCCCCGCTCTGCTCACCGAATCTCGCTCTTTACAACCCCGTTCTGCTCACTGAATCTCGCTCTTTACAGCCCAGCTCTGCTCACCGAATCTCGCTCTTTACAACCCCGCTCTGCTCACTGAATCTCGCTCTTTACAGCCCCGCTCTGCTCACCGAATCTCGGTCTTTACAACCCCGTTCTGCTCACTGAATCTCGCTCTTTACAGCCCAGCTCTGCTCACCGAATCTCGCTCTTTACAACCCCGCTCTGCTCACTGAATCTCGCTCTTTACAGCCCCGCTCTGCTCACCGAATCACGCTCTTTACAACCCCGTTCTGCTCACCGAATCTCGCTCTTTACAACCCCGCTCTGCTCACTGAATCTCGCTCTTTACAGCCCCGCTCTGCTCACCGAATCACGCTCTTTACAACCCCGTTCTGCTCACTGAATCTCGCTCCTTACGTCCCTATTCAGCTCACTGAATCTCGCACTTAACAGCGCCGCTCTGCTCACTGAATCTCGCTCTTTACAGCCCTGCTCTGCTTACTGAAACTCGCTCTTTACAGCCCTGCACTGCTCACTGAATCGCGCTCTTTACTGCCCCGCACTTCTTACTGAATCTCGATCTTTACAACTCCACTCTGCTCACTGAATCTCCTTCTTTACAGCCTCGATCTGCTCACTGAATCTCGCTCCTTACAGCCCCGCTCTGCTCACTGATTCTCGCACTTAACAGCCCCGGTCTACTCACATTATCTCGCTCTTTACAGCCCCGCACTGCTCACTAAATATCGGGCATTACAGCCCTGGTCTGCTCACTGTATCTCACTCTTTACAGCCCTGCACTGCTCACTAAATATCACTCATTCAAGTCCCACTCTGCTCACTGAATCTCGCTCTTCAAAGCCGCGCTCTGCTCACTGAATCTCGCTCTATACCGCCCCACACTGCTCAGTAAATATCAATCTTTACTGCCCCGCTCTGCTCACTAAATCTCACTCTTTACAGCCCCGCCCTACTCACTGAATCTCGCTCTTTACAGCTTCGCTCTGCTCACTGAATCTCGCTCTTTATAGCCCCTCTCTGCTCACTGAATCTCGCACTTTACAGGTCCGCTCTGCACAATGAATCTCGCTCTTTGCAGTCCCGCTCTGCTCACTGAATCTCGCTCTTTAAGGCCGTGCTGAGCTCACTGAATCTCACTCTTTAAGGCCCCGCTCTGCTCACTGAAACTCGCTCTTTACAGCCCCACTCTGCTCACTGAAAGTCGTTCTTTCCAGCGCCGCTCTGGTCACTGAATCTCGCTCCTTACAGCGCCACTCTGCTGACAGAATCTTGCTCTTTACAGCCCCGCACTGCTCACTGAATCTCGCTCTTTACAGCGCCGCTCTGCTCACAGAATCTCGCTCTTTACAGCCCTGGTCTGCTCACTGAATCTCGCTCATTCCAGCGCCGCTCTGCTCACTGAATCTCGCTCTTTACAGCCCCGCTACAGAATCTTGCTCTTTACAGCCCTGGTCTGCTGAAAAAACCTCGCTCTTTACAGCCCCGCTCTGCTCACTGAATCTCGCTCTTTACAGGCCCGCACTGCTCACTGAATCTCGCTCTTTACAGGCCCGCTCTGCTCACTGAATCTCGCTCTTTACAGCCCCGCTCTGCTCACTGAATCTCGCTCTTTACAGGCCCGCTCTGCTCACTGAATCTCGCTCTTTGCAGCCCTGCTCCGCTCACTGAATCTCGCTCTTTACTGCCCCGCTCTGCTCAGAATCTTTCTCTTCACTGCCCCGCTCTGCTCACTGAATCTTGCTCTTTACAGCTCCGCTCTGCTCACAAAATCTCACTCTTTACAGCTCCGCTCTGCTCACAAAATCTCGCTCTTTAAAGCCCCGCTCTGCTCACTTATTCTTGCTCTTTACAGCCCCGCTCTGCTGACTAAATCTCGCTCTTTGCAGCCCCACTCTGATCACTGAATCTCTCTCTTTACAGCGCCGCTCAGCTCATTGAATCTCGCTCTTTACAGCCCCGCTCTGCTGACTGAATCTCGCTCTTTGCAGCCCCGCTCTGATCACTGAATCTCTCTCTTTACAGCGCCGCTCTGCTCACAGAGTCTTGCTCTTTACAGCTCTGGTCTGCTCACTGAATCTCGCTCTTTACAGCCCCGCTCTGCTCACTGATTTTTGCTCTTTGCAGCCCCGCTCTGCTCACTGAATCTCGCTCTTTACAGCGCCGCTCTGCTCACAGAATCTTGCTCTTTACAGCTCTGGTCTGCTCAGTGAATCTTGCTCTTTACAGCCCCGCTCTGCTCACTGAATCACGCTCTTTACAGCCCCACTCTGCTGACTGAATCTCGCTCTTTGCAGCCCCGCTCTGCTCACTGAATCTCGCTCTTTACAGCGCAACTCTGCTCACAGAATCTCGCTCTTTACAGCCCCGCTCTGCTCAATGATTTTTGCTCTTTACAGCCCCGCTCTGCTCACTGAATCTCGCTCTTTACCGCCCCGCTCTGCTCACTGAATCTCGCTCTTTACCGCCCCGCTCTGCTCACTGATTGTCACTATTTACAGCCCTGCTCTGCTCACTGAATCTCTCTCTTTACAGCCCCTCTCTGCTCACTGAACATCGCTCTCATAGCCTCGCACTTCTCAGTGAATATCACTCTTAAATTCCCTTTCTGCTCGCTGAATCTCACTCTTATAGCGCCCAGCTGCTCACTGAATATTTCTCCTTACAGCCCCACTCTGCTCAGTGATTTTCGCTCATTACAGCCCCGCACTGCTCACTAAATATCGTGCATTACAGGCCCGCTCTGCTCACTGAACCTCGAACTTTACCACCGCGGTCTGCTCACTGAATCTCGTTTTGAAAGCCACGCACTGCTCACTGTATCTCGTTCTATACAGCCCCGCTCTGCTCACTGAATCTCGCTCTTTATAGCCCCGGTCTGCACACCGAGTCTCGCTCTTTACAGCCCCTCACTGCTCACCGAATCTCGCTCTTTACAACCCCGCTCTGCTCACCGAATCACGCTCTTTACAACCCCGTTCTGCTCACTGAATCTCGCTCTTTACAGCCCAGCTCTGCTCACCGAATCTCGCTCTTTACAACCCCGCTCTGCTCACTGAATCTCGCTCTTTACAGCCCCGCTCTGCTCACCGAATCACGCTCTTTACAACCCCGTTCTGCTCACCGAATCTCGCTCTTTACAACCCCGCTCTGCTCACTGAATCTCGCTCTTTACAGCCCCGCTCTGCTCACCGAATCACGCTCTTTACAACCCCGTTCTGCTCACTGAATCTCGCTCCTTACGTCCCTATTCAGCTCACTGAATCTCGCACTTAACAGCGCCGCTCTGCTCACTGAATCTCGCTCTTTACAGCCCTGCTCTGCTTACTGAAACTCGCTCTTTACAGCCCTGCACTGCTCACTGAATCGCGCTCTTTACTGCCCCGCACTTCTTACTGAATCTCGATCTTTACAACTCCACTCTGCTCACTGAATCTCCTTCTTTACAGCCTCGATCTGCTCACTGAATCTCGCTCCTTACAGCCCCGCTCTGCTCACTGATTCTCGCACTTAACAGCCCCGGTCTACTCACATTATCTCGCTCTTTACAGCCCCGCACTGCTCACTAAATATCGGGCATTACAGCCCTGGTCTGCTCACTGTATCTCACTCTTTACAGCCCTGCACTGCTCACTAAATATCACTCATTCAAGTCCCACTCTGCTCACTGAATCTCGCTCTTCAAAGCCGCGCTCTGCTCACTGAATCTCGCTCTATACCGCCCCACACTGCTCAGTAAATATCAATCTTTACTGCCCCGCTCTGCTCACTAAATCTCACTCTTTACAGCCCCGCCCTACTCACTGAATCTCGCTCTTTACAGCTTCGCTCTGCTCACTGAATCTCGCTCTTTATAGCCCCTCTCTGCTCACTGAATCTCGCACTTTACAGGTCCGCTCTGCACAATGAATCTCGCTCTTTGCAGTCCCGCTCTGCTCACTGAATCTCGCTCTTTAAGGCCGTGCTGAGCTCACTGAATCTCACTCTTTAAGGCCCCGCTCTGCTCACTGAAACTCGCTCTTTACAGCCCCACTCTGCTCACTGAAAGTCGTTCTTTCCAGCGCCGCTCTGGTCACTGAATCTCGCTCCTTACAGCGCCACTCTGCTGACAGAATCTTGCTCTTTACAGCCCCGCACTGCTCACTGAATCTCGCTCTTTACAGCGCCGCTCTGCTCACAGAATCTCGCTCTTTACAGCCCTGGTCTGCTCACTGAATCTCGCTCATTCCAGCGCCGCTCTGCTCACTGAATCTCGCTCTTTACAGCCCCGCTACAGAATCTTGCTCTTTACAGCCCTGGTCTGCTGAAAAAACCTCGCTCTTTACAGCCCCGCTCTGCTCACTGAATCTCGCTCTTTACAGGCCCGCACTGCTCACTGAATCTCGCTCTTTACAGGCCCGCTCTGCTCACTGAATCTCGCTCTTTACAGCCCCGCTCTGCTCACTGAATCTCGCTCTTTACAGGCCCGCTCTGCTCACTGAATCTCGCTCTTTGCAGCCCTGCTCCGCTCACTGAATCTCGCTCTTTACTGCCCCGCTCTGCTCAGAATCTTTCTCTTCACTGCCCCGCTCTGCTCACTGAATCTTGCTCTTTACAGCTCCGCTCTGCTCACAAAATCTCACTCTTTACAGCTCCGCTCTGCTCACAAAATCTCGCTCTTTAAAGCCCCGCTCTGCTCACTTATTCTTGCTCTTTACAGCCCCGCTCTGCTGACTAAATCTCGCTCTTTGCAGCCCCACTCTGATCACTGAATCTCTCTCTTTACAGCGCCGCTCAGCTCATTGAATCTCGCTCTTTACAGCCCCGCTCTGCTGACTGAATCTCGCTCTTTGCAGCCCCGCTCTGATCACTGAATCTCTCTCTTTACAGCGCCGCTCTGCTCACAGAGTCTTGCTCTTTACAGCTCTGGTCTGCTCACTGAATCTCGCTCTTTACAGCCCCGCTCTGCTCACTGATTGTTGCTCTTTGCAGCCCCGCTCTGCTCACTGAATCTCGCTCTTTACAGCGCCGCTCTGCTCACAGAATCTTGCTCTTTACAGCTCTGGTCTGCTCAGTGAATCTTGCTCTTTACAGCCCCGCTCTGCTCACTGAATCACGCTCTTTACAGCCCCACTCTGCTGACTGAATCTCGCTCTTTGCAGCCCCGCTCTGCTCACTGAATCTCGCTCTTTACAGCGCAACTCTGCTCACAGAATCTCGCTCTTTACAGCCCCGCTCTGCTCAATGATTTTTGCTCTTTACAGCCCCGCTCTGCTCACTGAATCTCGCTCTTTACCGCCCCGCTCTGCTCACTGAATCTCGCTCTTTACCGCCCCGCTCTGCTCACTGATTGTCACTATTTACAGCCCTGCTCTGCTCACTGAATCTCACTCTTTACAGCCCCTCTCTGCTCACTGAACATCGCTCTCATAGCCTCGCACTTCTCAGTGAATATCACTCTTAAATTCCCTTTCTGCTCGCTGAATCTCACTCTTATAGCGCCCAGCTGCTCACTGAATATTTCTCCTTACAGCCCCACTCTGCTCAGTGATTTTCGCTCATTACAGCCCCGCACTGCTCACTAAATATCGTGCATTACAGGCCCGCTCTGCTCACTGAACCTCGAACTTTACCACCGCGGTCTGCTCACTGAATCTCGTTTTGAAAGCCACGCACTGCTCACTGTATCTCGTTCTATACAGCCCCGCTCTGCTCACTGAATCTCGCTCTTTATAGCCCCGGTCTGCACACCGAGTCTCGCTCTTTACAGCCCCTCACTGCTCACCGAATCTCGCTCTTTACAACCCCGCTCTGCTCACCGAATCACGCTCTTTACAACCCCGTTCTGCTCACTGAATCTCGCTCTTTACAGCCCCGCTCTGCTCACCAAATCTCGCTCTTTACAACCCCGCTCTGCTCACCGAATCTCGCTCTTTACAACCCCGTTCTGCTCACTGAATCTCGCTCTTTACAGCCCCGCTCTGCTCACTGAATCTCGCTCTTTACAGCCCCGCTCTGCTCACCGAATCTCGCTCTTTACAACCCCGCTCTGCTCACCGAGTCTCGCTCTTTACAACCCCGTTCTGCTCACTGAATCTCGCTCTTTACAGCCCAGCTCTGCTCACCGAATCTCGCTCTTTACAACCCCGCTCTGCTCACTGAATCTCGCTCTTTACAGCCCCGCTCTGCTCACCGAATCTCGCTCTTTACAACCCCGTTCTGCTCACTGAATCTCGCTCTTTACGTCCCTATTCAGCTCACTGAATCTCGCACTTAACAGCGCCGCTCTGCTCACTGAATCTCGCTCTTTACAGCCCTGCTCTGCTTACTGAAACTCGCTCTTTACAGCCCTGCACTGCTCACTGAATCGCGCTCTTTACTGCCCCGCACTTCTTACTGAATCTCGATCTTTACAACCCCACTCTGCTCACTGAATCTCCTTCTTTACAGCCTCGCTCTGCTTACTGAATCTCGCTCCTTACAGCCCCGCTCTGCTCACTGATTCTCACACTTAACAGCCCCGGTCTACTCACATTATCTCGCTCTTTACTGCCCCGCACTGCTCACCGAATCTCGCTCTTTACAACCCCGCTCTGCTCACCGAATCTCGCTCTTTACAACCCCGTTCTGCTCACTGAATCTCGCTCTTTACAGCCCCGCTCTGCTCACCGAATCTCGCTCTTTACAGCCCCGCTCTGCTCACCGAATCTCGCTCTTTACAACCCCGTTCTGCTCACTGAATCTCGCTCTTTACGTCCCTATTCAGCTCACTGAATCTCGTACTTAACAGCGCCGCTCTGCTCACTGAATCTCGCTCTTTACAGCCCTGCTCTGCTTACTGAAACTCGCTCTTTACAGCCCTGCACTGCTCACTGAATCGCACTCTTTACTGCCCCGCACTTCTTACTGAATCTCGCTCTTTACAGCCCCGCTCTGCTCACTGAATGTCACTGTTTACAGCCCCGCTCTGCTCACTGAACATCGCTCTCATAGCCTCACTCTTCTCAGTGAATCTCACTCTTATAGTCCCTTTCTGCTCACAGAATCTCACTCTTATAGCGCCCCGCTGCTCACTGAATATTTCTCCTTACAGCCCCACTCTGCTCACTGAATCTCGCTCTTTACAGCCCCACTCAGCTCACAGAATCTTTCTCTTTACAGCCCCACTCTGCTCACTGAACCTCGCTGTTTACAGCCCCCCTCTGCTCACTGAATCTCGCTCTTTACAGCCCCGCTCTGTTTACTTAATCTCGCTATTTACAGCCCCGTTGTGCCCACTGAAACTTTCCCTTTACAGCCCCGCTCTGCTCAATGAACCTTGCTCTTTACAGCCACGCTCTGCTCTCTGAATCTCGCTCTTTGCAGCCCCACTCCGCTCACTGAATCTCGCTCTTTACAGCCCCGCTCTGCTCACTTAATCTTGCTATTTACAGCCCCGCTCTGCTCATTGCATCTCACTATTTACAGCATTGGTCTGCTCACTGAATCTTGCTCTTTAAAGCCCCGCTCTGCTCACTGAATCTCGCTCTTTGCAGCCCCACTCTGCTCACTGAATCTCGCTATTTATAGCCCCGCACTGCTCACTGAATCTCGCTATTTACAGCCCCGCTCTGCTCACTGAATCTCACTCTTTATTGCCCCGCTCTGCTCACTGAATCTCGCTATTTACAGCCCCGCTCTGCTCACTGAATCTCACTCTTTATTGCCCCGCTCTGCTCACTGAATCTCACTCTTTACAGCTCCGCTCTGCTCAGTGAAACCTTGCTCTTTTCAGCATATCTCCCTGACCTCTCTCTTATGAAGTGGGATGCCTCCATGACCCTGTGGGATATGTTGCTATGGTCTCTTTAGTTAATTCTCTGTGATTCCATGGGATATCTCTCTTATAATCTAGTGCGCTATCTCTCTGCAGTCCAAAGCGATATTCCCCAATTACTCAGTGAGCTTTCTCTCTGTCATTCAGTGAGATATCCCGCTGTGGTCCTGTTTGATATCTCTGTCCTCTGGCAATTGATGCAATGGGATTTGAACATGAATGGATTCACAAGGTAAATCTTTTACAGCCACATGTAAATGTAAATGGCTCTGATCTAATTTTCATTATGGAAACCTGTCTGCTGGGCGACCAGGAATGGGAACTGAATTCAACCTTTCGGAAGGACAGACAAAAAGGAAAAGGAGGTGGAGTTGCGCTGATAATGAGTGATGGGATCAGTACAATAGTAAGATAGGATCTCAGATCAGAAGAACAAACTGTGGAATCTGTTTGGGTGGAGCTAAGAAACAGGAAGGGACAGCAGAACATTGGTTGGAGTTGTTTATTGGCCACCAAACAGTAGTGATAATGTGGGGCATGGTATTAATCAGGAGATGAGAGAAGCATGTAGCATGGGTAATACAGTAATCATGTGTGACTCCAATCTGTGTATAGACTGGGTAAACCTAATGAGCACTCATGCTGTGGAGGACAAGTTTCTGGAGTGTGTTAGGGATGGTTTTCTAGAGCAGTATTTTGAGGAATTGTCTGCAGAACAGGCTATTTTAGATTTAGCATTAAATAATGGGAAGGGCCTGATTAATAATCTTGTTGTAAAAGAATCTTCAGGGATGAGTAACCATAATATGATAGAATTTTACACTGTTTGAAAGTGAGGTAGTTCCATCTGAAGCAAGAGTGTTAAAGTTGAACAAAGGAAATTTAAAGGTATGAGGGGCAATTTGGCTGAGGTGGGTTGGGAAAATACATTAAAAGGATTGACAGTACATCGGCAATGGACAGTCATTAGAGAAGTATTACATAGTATACAGCAATTATACATTCCTTCAAGGCACAAAAACCCAAAAAGAAGTCAGTCAATCGCCCATAACAAAGGAAGTTATGGATTGTATAAGATTAAAAGAAAAGGCCTCTACCAGTGCCAGAAATATCAGTGAACCTGAGGATTGGGAAGATTTTAGAATACAGCAAAGGAGAACCAAGAAACTGATAAAGAAAGGTAAAGAATATGAATGTAAACTAGCAAAAATCATAAGAACAAACTAATGATTCTATAGGATTGTAAAAAGGAAATGTTTAGCCAAGACAAATGTGGGTCCATTACAGGCAGAGCCCGGAGAATTCATAATGGAGAATAGAGAAATGGCAGAGAAGCTAACTGATTACTTTGTGTCCATCTTCACTGAGGAAGATACAGGAATTCTCCCAGAATTAGAAATCCAAGGGACTAGGGAGAATGAGGAGTTGAAGGAAATTAGTATTAGTAAGAAGGTTGTATTGGGGAAATTAATGGGACTGAAGGTTGAAACGTCCCTGCGACCTGATATTCTACATCCCAGCTTGTTGAAAGAGGTAGCAATGGAGATAGTGGATGCATTGGTGATCATTACCCAAAATTCAATAGATTCTGGAATGGTTCCTACAGATTGGAAGGTAGCAAAAGTCACCCCACTATTTAAGAAGTGAGGGAGAGAGAAAACAGGGAACTACAGACCTGTTAGCCTTACATCAGTAATAGGGAAAATGTTAGAATACATTAGAAAGGATGTGATAAATGAGTGCTTGGATGATCATGATCTGATTGGGCAGAGTCAGCATGGATTTTCAAATGGGAAATCATGTTTGATGAACCTGTTGGAGTTTTTTGAAGATGTGACCAACAGAATTGATAAAGGGGAGTCAGTAGACATAGTATACTTGGATTTTCAGAAGGCTTCTGATAAAGTCCCCCCATAGCAAAATTAAAGTGCATGGAATAAGAGATAATATACTGGCATGGATTAAGGCTTGGCTAACAGGCAGAAAACAGAGAGTAGGAATAAACGGATCATTCTTACGTTGGCAAGCTGTGACAAGCCGGATACCGCACAGATCAGTGCTTGGGCTCCAGCTGTCCACAATATATCTCCATGATGTGTATGTGGGGACCAAACGTAATATTTCCAAGTGCGCTGATGAGATAAAGCTAGGTGGGAACGTGTGTTGTGAGAAAGATGTAAAACAGCTACAGGAGGATTTGGACAGACTCAGTGAGTGAGCAAGAACATGTCAGATGGAATACAATGTGGAAAAATGTGAGGTTATTCATTTTGGTAGAAGAAACAGATATGCAGAGTATTTCTTAAATGGTGAGAGATTAGAAAGTGTAGATGTACAAAGGGACCTGGGTGTCCTTGTCCATAAGTCACAAGTGCAATTAGGAAGGTTAATGGAATGTTAGCCTTTATCACAAGAGGATTTGAGTACAGGAGTAGTGAAGTCTTGCTTCAATTATATAGAAGCTTGGTTAGACCACACCTGGAGTAGTGTGTGCAGTTTTGGTCCCCTTACCTCAGAAAGGATATTATTACCATCGAGGGAGTGCAACAAAGACTTGTTCCCAGGATGGCAGGACTGTCTTATGAAGTGAGATTGGGCAAACTGGGCCTGTATTCTCTAGAGTTTCGGAGAATGAGAGGTGATCTCATTGAAACCTACAAAATACTTAAAGGAATAGACAGGGTCGATGCAAGTAAGATGCTTCCCCTGGTTCTGGAGTCCAGAACCAGGGGACACAATTTCAAAATAAGGGGGAAGCCACTAAGGACTAAGATGAGGAGCAATTTCTTTACTCAGAGGGTTGTGAATCTTTGGAATTCTCTACCCCGAGGGCCGTGGAAGCTCATTCATTGAGTGTGTTTAAGGTAGAGCTGGATAGATTTCTGATTCACAATAATGTAAATAACATAAAAAAAATTAAAAGACTGACTTCAGTGCCCGCCCTCCTGCCGCCCCCACCCTGGCAGAGCTGAGCCTTTCTGCACCCATTTTACACTGGCTGCCAGCTAATTTGCCAACCAGCGTGAAATCATGGCCAGGGGCCGATCGCAGGGGGTAGGCCGTTTCCTGGCTACTCCCAGGCCCACTCACTGACCCAAAAATCCTGCCCTTAAACTTTAAAGCTAAAACCCATTCCTCACACCCACAAATACCAGTATAACTTACTTAAACTATCTCTATTTCCTAACACCCTGTCCTTCCTAAATATCGATTACCCGTGGATATTCAGTTCCCAGCCTTGGTCACCCTGCAGCCATGTCTCCATAATCACAATCATATCGTACCTGTTTATTGTTGGGGGTGGTGGTGTGTGTTAGCTTCACCTCTGACTTCTGAGTGGTCCAAATCGCTCCCACTCCCTGGGTTCTATACCTTGGACTTATTAGGGGGTTGTGACAAAGTGCAGCAGACAACTGGTTTTGGTGCAAGAAAACAAAACTGGGTTTGTTGAAGTCACAAATGAATTTATAACTTTAGGATTACACTGAGATTATACAGACAGACAAAGTACCCTTAGTTAAGAATGGGGAACACATGGCATAATGAGGGAAAATCACGCTACTAATCCGCTTCCCCTTGTCCCACCCCCAAAACCTAACTAAACTGAACTGGGAGAGGTCAGGAATCATGCTCACCAACCAGGGTTCCTTGACAGTTCAAAATCCAGCCAGGTAAGCTGGTTGCAGTTTTAGGGTACCCTCTTTGTGTCCTCTGGGGCCTGCCGTCCCCATGTGGTCCTGGTCTGTGGAATCTGCGAAGGTTCTTCAGTTGTGTGGAGGGCACGGTTGTGGGTGGTCGATCTTCATGGAGGGCTGCAGTTGCGGCCTTGTCTTCGGTTGAGCCTGCCACCCCGAGCCCCTCACTGTGATGTTGCCTGAGGGCCTCCAAACCTCCAGATCTCCTCCCTCCACTTGGGTCAGCTATCTCTGCTTCAAAGCTGCTCACCCTCCTTAAACTCTGCTACACTCGCTCCAAACTGCTCACCCTCCTGTGTCAGCTTCCCCTTCCTAACTATTGGCCCAGTTATACTGTTTTTTCAAATTTCTTATCTCAGTCCAAATCAAGGTTAGTTCTTTGTCTGATTTTGGTGGGCTTCCCCAAGGATTGTTGTCTCGTTTTTAATGGGCTCGCTGGATGTTTATCATTGTCTTCCTGCCCACATAACTAGTTTTGAACTGAAAGCCATTGTACATGTGGAGTATTGATAGGTTTGCATAATTGTATTGATTGCGGTCTTCCTGCCTTGGTAGTTGGTAGTGATTATTTATGCAAGATTTTGATGGGCTTTAGTTTCGTGTAAGATGAAGTCTTTCTCTGGGTTGATTACTTTAAAGGGAAGAATGTGTATTCTGTCTCCTCTCGTTGTCTGGTTACAGGCAACAATTCACACTGTACTCAACAAGCTCGGGCATGTCGAGTCCGAGGCTTTCATGGGCTGCCTCCTGTCTGCAGGGTTCTACACTTAACTCAGCAGTTGGGTCCTCTGCCATAAAAGTCCAAAAGTCATATCCTTGTTGATGATTTGAAAAATGTGGGAATTTTGAGAACCCTTCAGTCCACCCTGTGATAGTTAAACCTTGCTTCAAGTATCATACGGGAAAAAAAACAAAATTCCCGACCCTCCAGCCAATCTTCCCCTATAATTAACTATCTAAGATCTCATGACACGTACATTCCCCATTCTTTAAAATGTGGTGTACGTAAGCATATGTAGGCAAAATACAGTTATTTACATACATCCAAACATTTACGGGGTCCAATACCCCACTGGGTGCACATACATCTTTATTAAAAGAAAAACAACACATAAAAGTCTTTCTTAAAAATAACTGAACACAAAAAAAACTATCTTTATTCAGGAACACAAAAAAAAATATGAAAGGTTCAAACAGGTGTATCTCTCTCCACCTTAGCATAATGCTTCTTCCAGGTCCTTTTATTTTGGAACTCTAGGATTTTGCCTTTTCCCTTGTACTGAGAGCACAATGGGTACAACACTATTCCCAGCTGGCAAACAATGAGGATGTGGGAAGCCATTCTGACCCATGAAAGGACCTCTTTGTTTTTGAAAATATCCCACCACGGTGGGACTGTGATACCTTGAATCTCTCCCTCTATCTCGTGTGTTTTCTGTTCCAAAGTAGAGAAATATTTTTGTGATAACTCTACAAACTCTAGTCTAAACTCTAGTTTAGTAAGATGTTCTGGTAGAACATCTTTTGTAACTGAAAGGTGTGACAGAGCTCAGCAGGTTGGTAATGTTTTCCCTAACAGTGAGATGAACAGTAGAGTGTTCAGGAATGGGGACAATCCGTTCCTGGGCCGCTTGAACTTCTGCCTCGGGTTTAAAACAAAAACTGCTGTCACTTACCGGAACCGGATGTGCTGTCCAAGCTGGTAGTGGGGTGCACTTGTGGTGACACAATATGTCCCAGCCTCTATATTTGCTACCTTTTGGGGAACATGGCCTTGTGCCATTACCTCCATGGTACAGTTTATAGGCCATGCACCAGCAGTTTTAAACCCGGACTGTGGTCTGGAATAGGCGTTCAAGTGCTGGGGACATAGTGCTACATGTGCACCTTGGCTCCGGCACCCAGAGAGGTCTGTACCTGTCATCATGTGCTCCCACTTTATGACGTAAGGTGGGACCGCTGCGAAACGGAAGTGTTAACCCCCTTGAATGACTCCAGTGTTCTCCACCCTATATACCGGTGCAGATTGGGCTGTCCCACCTATGACCGGCATCCTCATTGCTATACACATGATTGGGTAGGCTTCAGAGGCTAGGCGGAACTGAGTGAATTCTCAAATGGTTGGAGGCCTGCGAGTGCTTGTTGCTGATCCTGGAGGGGACTAAACCTTGCTTTAAATCCTCCAGGTTGCTGTGGCCCTCGCCCAGCAACCATGCCATGTACAGCACACACATCTCATTCTGTGCAGCCTGGTCTGGTGCATTCCTATCCTCTCAAATTAGTGCATTCACTGTTTTGGTGTGCCTTTCCAACTCAGCAATAATCTCCTTTAAATGGACTGTCATGGCCTAGTCCTTATGTAGCTCTGAGCCTATCACTGTGTTCTCCTCTGTTAAGATTTTTCGTAATTGTGTTTTTAAACCATTTATTTGTGTCTGCAATTCTGTGTCATCCAGACTGTTTATCACAGAAGATCCTGTATTATATGCTGCGAAAACATTATTCCAGCTTCCCCTTCTTTGTCTCCCCGCATTGCTAAAGTACTCAGTGTGAATAGTGTACAGTTCTGTTTTGTCTACATTGGCAAAATTGAACTCGAAGAATTTCTTGAACATTTCTCTTAACAGGGCCTGGTATAGCTGTTCTGTCTCCTTTGGGCACCACTCAGGTAAGTGTACCTCTGTGAGGTTTAGAATCATGGAAGCTACCGCGTAGTGTACCCCCTGGTACAGCACCTTTTCGGTCGGCACTAGTACCAGCCCATTCCCTGGTCCCTTGGTGGTGGCATACTTCTCCATATGTGTCCTTACTGTTGAGGCCGTGGGTAGGGGCTTTTGGGTGCCTGCCACGAGTTCAGTGGCCTTAACCGAGGCTGGAGAGGATGGGGTTATGCAAGTGTGCAGGTGGGAATCCCATTCCACCCCCTTCCCCTTGTCCAGCCATGCTGCAGAAAAGATAATAGATACGCCCGTGGGACAGGTCTTCCACGATCCCCACATGCAGACATAGATTCCCAGTTCCGATTTCCACCACTTGTCCCAGTACAAGCTCACCCCCCCATAGTTCCCGGTGATGGTCCGATGGGTGTCCTTCCCTGGTCACTCCCAGTCAGCTGTACCATCCCCCATGTCTCTGCTCAACTTCCTGAGCCACCACCGCCTTCCCAGGGGAATCTGTCCTCTGCAGGTCAGGCACACGCGTTTTCCCTCAACCTTTATGCTGGGGCAGGGAAGGGAGGCCTCCCCATAGGTGAACCCGGTCTGACTGGAGTATCGGGTGGAGTTAGATCCCAGCCACCCTGGCCATCTTTCCACATGGGAATAGGTAGTGATCTCCTCCACGTTACCTTCGCTGCCCCTTGCAATCACAACCGGTGCTGTCTCCCCTGAGCACCCAAAAATGTGGGAGTCCTCTACATCACATCGCCTCCCAGCGGCCATTCCTATCAGGGCGAGTAGGAGTATGCCCCCCATCGTATCGAAATCCTTTCTGTAGGGAGACATAAGAGCATATAGCCAGGTCCCGAACAGATTCGCTGGCTTGGGTAAAGCATAGTCGAGTCTTGCAACCTCGACTCAATACAAGCACTCTTAAACAATAATACTTAAACTACCAACCATCTTATTTAAAATTAAACTAAAACACCCAAACTTAACAATCACAAAATTAAATAACAGAAGCTATGTACATCCACCGCCCGTTCCCGGGCGGCCAGGTTAATCCCTGTTCGGGCTACAGCACACTGCTCCCTTCATTGTAGCCGCCCTGTCCTGTACCTTTGGTCCCTCGCAGCCTGTGGCTGCTGGTTGGGGACCTCTGTCCTCAGATCGATCCCTGACTTGAGGGGCTGCCCTTTTAAACTGGGGAGCCGGTGACCACGGTTTCTTTGGCTGTGGTGTTCGTGGGGACCTTCTAGGGACTCTGGCTGGTGGGGGTTTTCTGGCTGGTGGGTCTTCAACCCGAGCCTCTGTCCCCTCTTGTGCGGTCTGTGGAATCTCCACTGCCGCTGGCTGGGGATTTCTATCCTCAGGCTGTACCTCTTCTAAACCTGTGTCAAGGGCAGGTAACTCTCTGCCCTCAGGTCCCATCTCGTCTGAGTCCCAGATGAGCAGGGGAGTGTCCCCAAACGGTGGGTGGGATGGCCCTTCCCTTAAAACAAGCCACTACACCTGCTTGTGCAGTCTGTGAGTTTGCTCCTGCTGCAGGCTGAGGATTTTTATCCTCAGACCTTGCCCAAACTGGCTGTTCCCTTCTGTTGGATTTAAACAACTTACATTGGTTAATATGGAACCATTTGGTGTGCCGAGATAGCTTTATGGCGTATACCATTGGGCTTCCCTTATCTGCAATGCTGTAGGGCCCCATGTATAATGGTTCTAGACTGTCTAACTGAGCAAAATTCCTAACCATAACCTGATGCCCTATCTCCCACGAGGTTCTAGCAGCAGTCGGTTACTCCGATGTTGTTTTCCCATGTTGCTAGCAGCCTGCCAGTGAACCTGTTTAAGGTGTTCAAACAGATTCCCGACGAAGCTGTCCCGGTTCACCTCTCTGAGCTGACCCTCCGTGAGCACCGGGGCTAGCACGTGGGTGGGGGTCCGCATTCCCCTACCAGTCATGAGCTCGTGTGAGGAATACCCCGTGCTTTTTGACTGGCTGGCTCAGATCCCCATTAGGACCAACGGTAAGACTTCTACCCACTTTCTAGGTGAGTCTACCGTCTCTTTTCTCAGCCTTTCTTTCAAGGTTCATCCTGTCTACAATCCCTGGGGACTGTGGGTTGTGTGCAACATGCCATTTCTCCTCTGTGCCTAATACCGTAAGTGTATGTTGCATGACCTGCCCGGTAAAGTGGCTCCCTTGGTCGGACTCCATGTACTGTGGTAGTCCCCATCGTGAGAACACCTCCCTGACCAGGATCCTGGCTGTACTCAGAGCCGTGGCTGTTCATCAGGGGAAGGCTTCTACCTACTTTGTGAACACATCCACCAGGACTAGGCAGTACTTATAGCCTCCCTGGGCGGTGGGTAGGGGGCCGATGTAGTCGACCTGGATCGAATGCCATGGCTTCTCTACCCCCCTGATATGTCCCATGGGTACCTTCCTTTTGTGTGGGTCAGGGTTGTTGGCAGCACCACACCAGACAGCTGGCACAGAACTCGCAGACATCTTCCCTGAGTACTGGCCACCATCCTGCCTGTTCCACCCGCTGCCAGGTGGTCTCAGGCCCGGGATGCCTCACTCCTGGACCCTTGGGCCAGTTGAAGGAATTCCCTGCTGTGCTGCTGTGGTACTACCCATTGCTCTCCTTTTAATAGCATGCCTCCCTTTACAGAGAGGGCTGCGGTGCTGTAAGGGCACTCTACCCTTTTCCCTTCTGCCACTGCACTGAGGACTGCCTTGAGGAACGGGGTCTTGGGTTTGGACCATCGTAAGTTCCGGGGTTAAAGCTACCCCTGCACTCCCCCGTGTCCCACTCCTACCCGTGACTGCTGCTATAGGATGGGACCCATATGGGTCCCAGAAAATGCCTGTGCGGGCACCCTCCTTAGCTAGCACATCGGCCTGCCGGTTGCTCTCACTCCGGGGTTCTGCAGAAGAATGGGCTTTCACCTTATGGATGAAAACCTCCCCTTCCTGCCCCACTGCTGCTAAGATTTTCTCCAGCAAGGGTTTCACAGTGAGGGGTCTCCTGTCAGCGGAGGTGTATCTGCGGCAGGACCAGATGGCCAGGTACTCTGTACATGAATTGCATGTGAACATGCTGTCCGAGCAAATCGTGTATGGGGTGGGGAAGATCTCGGGGTGTGTAACCACGTACACTACCGCGGACAGTTCAGCCTGCTGGGCGCTCATGGTGCTGGAGAGCTTAACTGCCAGGGCAAGGTTTGCTGCTGGGTCATAAACTCCACACCCTGTGAGTCGCTCACCAGCAGATACTGTGCTGGAGCCATCCACATAGATTTCACGGCCTGTAGGGTGCATCCCGGCCTGTAAACCTATGTCTACTTCCCAAACCCCTTCTATGGAACACCGGTGAGTTGTTCCAGGACATACCAGGTTAGCTGCGAGCTTTGGCTCGCAGAGCCCTTTTACTTTTAGGTCCATCTGTGAGAGAAGCAGGGTCCAGCGAGCAATGCGGGCACTGCTCACTGTCCCATCCTTGATTCTCTCATCCAGGAGCATCTGGATGGACGTGTGATGGGTGAGGAGGGTGATGGGAGAGGTGCCTGTGAAGATCAGCGATCTTTTCACAGCCCAATGTGTGGCCAAGAGGTGCCTTTCACAATTGGAGTAGCTCTTCTCCATATCTGTGAGTATCCTGGAGGAGTAGACGACCGGTCTCAGCTTGCCATGCCGCTCTTTGAGCAGCAAGCACTCAGGCTGTCCCCGCTGGCTGCTGCCTACAGGAAGAACTCTTTCCCTCCATCTATGGCCCCCAGAGCTGATACGGTCTGCAGATCTTTCTTGAGCCTGACAAATGCTGCCTGCTCATCCCAAACCCACTCCACCCCCTTATGCAGGAGTGAGAGCCAAGGGGCTGCTGTGGCTGCTTAGTCTTCAATGAAGTCTCTGCAGTTCTCGGTTAGCCTTAGAAATGATCTCACTCCCGTGACTGTGTTGGGGACTGGTAACTCCTGTACTGCTTCCCGTCTAGCTGTATCTATGGCCCTTTTCCCAGCGCGTATTTTCAGGCCCAGGAATTTCACCTCCTGCTGGCCGATCTGCCCTTTCTTTGGGTTCACTTTAAACCCTTCCTGCCTGAGCAGTTCCAGCTGCTGGGCCAGAAGTGGGCCATGCTCCTCTCTCAAATCGGTGAACAGGAGCAGGTCATCCACGTATTGTACCAGCCTGGCCTGGCTGAAGCCCTTTATACTGTTTGCCATGCATTGGTGGAAAATGCTGGGGCTACTGTGGAAGCCCTGAGGCAGACAGTTCCAGGTGTACTGTTGCCCTTTAAAGGTAAAGGCAAACTTGTACTGATCCTCTCTCCTTAAAGGGATGGACCAAAACCTGTTGGAGATATCCAGCACCGTGAAAGTGGTCGCGGATGCTGGGATACTTCCTATCAGGTCGGCAACTGCCGCTACCATGGGTACACAGGCTGGGATGTTACTGTTGAGCACCCGGTTGTCCACTGTGGCCCTCCAGGAGATGTCTGGTTTTCTAACCAACCACAGTGGAGAGTTCACGTGGGTGGATATTGGTCTCGGGACACCCTGTTGCACTAAGGAGGACATGGCTGCCTCCATGTTTGGCTCCACTTCCATGGGGAAGTTATATTGCTTTTGTGGTTGGGCTATAGGGTCCCCATCTGCACTGACCTCGAACCCGTTGACTCCCACAGTCGTGTTCGTGTGTGGCAAATGTGGCTAGGTGGCCTTGCACAAATGTCTGGAACTCCCTCGGGGTATTACTGACCATGAGTTCGAGGTTATAACCCTCTTTAGGCTTCATGGTGCACAGGGTCCCCTTCTCCTGTTTCCCTGGGATGACTACTCTCTGCCTTCTTTTCCTGCTTTTGCTGCCCATAGGCAGTGATTCCTCAAATCCACTAGGATCCCGTGGCATACAATAAAGTCGGTTCCCAGGATCCCTTTTCCACCCTCCACTTCCCACTTCATTAGGATACAGGTCCACTTAGAGCGGACTGGTCCTAAACGAATGGTCAGCGGGATGGAAAATGAGCCAGCCTGTTCTTTACCTGTAAATCCCGACAGACTGTATGGGACCCCGTTAGATAGACGTGAGCTGGTGGGGGTAGCTGAATGGATCATGGTACATGATGCTCCCATGTCCAACAGATAGGTCCCCTTTACCTCTTCTACCTCCATCTCAACGAGGGGTCTCTTCCATAAGTTGTAGGTAAAGGAACACAGATAAAAACGTTGTGCTGGCTTTAGTCAGGGTTGTGTCAGGTTAGATGGGGCTGATGGAGTCAGCACGCCGGTGGTGGCTGTTACCTTCCCTGGCCAGTCAGTTGGGTTCTCATGGCGTCCAAAAATGACTCGACCATGGCGGGAGGGATTCCTGTCTCTGTCTTTTGGGCTGGGGTTGAGGAATTCTTTCCCTTGTTATCTTTCCAAGGATTCTTACACTCCTTCCTCCAGTGTCCATTCTTCCCATACCCATAACAGTTGAGCTTTGTGCTGGAAGGGTTATTCCCTTCCTGATGCCACTCCTTCCTACCCTGGCCAGGTTTCATTTCATGCACTCTCCCTTTAGGTGGGTGTGCATTGGTTCCTTTACCATTGAGGTAAACTATGGTCAATTGTCTGATCACTGAGAGTTCTGTACTCAGGGGATTCTTTGGGTCAAATCACATTCCTACCGCTGTTTGGCAAGCTGTTTGCCACCAGGCAACGGAGCCAGTTGGCCCGCTGATCCTGGTCCAGGCTAGCTTGGTTAGGCGTCCCACTGCATGCACTCCTATACACTGGCCATAACCTGTCTGCAAAAGCCTGCGGGGATTCTCCTATGAGCTGCACTGTTTTTTCCACCTGGGAGAAAGGACTTCCCTCATTCATCCCCATGGTCTCAAGAACTTCCTCCTTGAGCTCCCCATAATCACACTGTCCGAGAGGGACCGGAAGAGCTTACTCTCCAAGGAGAATAGCAGCATTTTGGCCTGTTCAGAATCATTGCCCTCGTTGATGCTTGCTGCTTGTTCCACTTCCCTCAAGTGGACCGAGGGATCCCTATTTGCCGTAAGTTTAGTTAAATGGTTTACCATGGCCCTAAGTTGTTGGGTGCCGTGGGGAACTGTGAACTGGTCCCTCATCCCCGTTATCAGCAGGTGGGCCGAACCTTTGCTGCTGGGCCGGGCACATCGGCCCCGGTCCCAGCCTCTCTTGCTGGGGGTCTTCCTCCTCAACTTCTGACCATAATTCCATCCCCTTTGCTGCCAGGTTCCGTTAGAGCTTGGTGCTATGGGTGGTAGTCATGGGCCCTCCTGCTCCTCAACCGGGGTAGTCCCTTGGCACCACCTGTGGTGCCTGAACCATCCTCCCCAGGTTCCCTGTGAAGTCGACCTGGGCTGCACTAGGGCTTATGAGGCACACCATGCCTTTTGCCGTCCTTAGAGCGAGGTTCCGACTCTCTATCTGCTTCTGGCAGGGGCCTTGGTCTGCATCTTCAAACCCCTGTGCACTCACTATCTTATAGGCTGCCTGTAAGCCTTTTACTTTCTCCTCCTGCTCTCTTACTTATCTTGCCAGGCGGGCATTCTTTTCCCGCAACCCCAACACATTGTTCTTGGCCTCGGTGACCTGACACTGTAAATATTCCTGCTGGGTTTTACGCTTTCCCACTAACTGCACCCTTTCCTGGTTCAGAGCCTGCAATGCTAACGGTAACTTCTCCCCTGCTGGGGCCTTTGTTTGGACTACCAGGGCTGACTGCCAAATCTCAGCTGCCTGTGCTTCAACGAGCCTGTCCAAAAGCTGGATCTGTTTCTTGAAGCACATCAGCCAGACGGCCTTTTCTATGGATTTTTTATGATCCTTCCCTTCTGTCCATTTAGCTGCAGCATCTACCGGGCGCCCAGCCTTTAACAGATTAGTGACCCATTTTTTTTCCATATTCACCTTACTGAACACACAATTTGAAATCCTCTCTTCCATTACAGTTCTCTCTTCCAAATCAGCGTGCACTGCATCGCATCCCTTTTGCTAAGGTCCTGCCATGTTGCCATTATGTAGGGGGTGGTGGTGTGTGTCAGCTTCACCTCTGAGTTCTGAGTGGTCCGAATCACTCCCACTCCCTGGGTTCTATACCTTGGACTTATTAGGGGGTTGTGACAAAGTGCAGCAGACAACAAAACTGGGTTTGTTGAAATCACAAATGAACTTATAACATTAGGATTACACTGAGATTATACAGACATACAAAGTACACTTAGTTAAGAATGGGAAGCACACAGAATAATGAGGGAAAATCACGCTACTAATCCGCTTCCCCTTGTCCCACCCCCAAAACCTAACTAAGTTGAACTGGGAGAGGTCAGGGATCATGCTCACCCACCAGGGTTCCTTGACAGTGCAAAATCCAGCCAGGTAAGCTGGTTGCAGTTTTAGGGTACCCTCTTTGTGTCCTCTGGGGCCTGCCGTTCCCATGTGGTCCTGGTCTGTGGCATCTGTGAATGTTCTTCAGTTGTGTGGAGGGCACGGTTGTGGGTGGTCGATCTTCATGGAGGGCTGCAGTTGCGGCCTTGTCTTCGGTTGAGCCTGCCACCCCGTGCCCCTCACCGTGATGTTGCCTGTGGGCCTGCAAACCTCCAGATCTTCTCCCTCCACTTGGCTCAGCTATCTCTGCTTCAAAGCTGCTCACCCTGCTTAAACACTGCTTCAACCATTCCAAACTGCTCACCCTCCTGTGTCAGCTTCCCCTTCCTGACTACTGGCCCAGTTATACCGTTTTTTGAATTTTTTATCTCAATCCAAATCAAGGTTAATTCTTTGTCTGATTTGGGTTTCCCCAGGTGATTGTTGTCTCGTTGTTTTTAATGGGCTTCTCATGATGTTTATCGTTGTCTTCCTGCCCCCGTAACTAGTTTTGAACTGAAAGCCATTGTACATGTGGAGTATTGATAAGTTTGCATAATTGTATTGATTGCGGTCTTCCTGCCTTAGTAGTAAGCAGCAATTATTTATGCACGATATTGATGGGCTTTAGTTTTGTGTAAGATGAATTCTTTCTCTGGGTTGATTGTTTCAAAGGGAAGAATGCATATTCTGTCTCCTCTTGTTGTCTGGTTACAGGCAACAATCCACACTGTACTCAACAAGCTCGGGCATGTCCAGTCCCAGGCCTTCATGGGCTGCCTCCTGTCTGCAGGGTTCTACACTTAACTCAGCAGTTGGGTCCTCTGCCATAAAAGTCCAAAAGTCATATACTTGTTGATGATATGAAAAAAGTGGGAATTTTGAGAACCCTTCATTTTATCTGTTTTTGCTGTTAATTCATCAACCTCTTGCGAATGCTCCATGCATTCAGATGCAGTGCCTCTGGACTCCGCTCTATAGCATTATCCACATCTTTTTTTGCACTTTGGCCCTATTTGTTGCTAGACCTTGTTTCCTCTTGCCTTGCACTTTTTCTACTTTTCTGAATTCATTCCTGTCTTTGATTCCCTCTCTTATATCACCTCACTCAGGTTCCCATCCACCTGACACTCTAGTTTAAACCCTCCCCCACAATACCCTGTGAGCGTATTGGTCCCAGTCCTGCTGGGGTGCAAACTGTCCAGCTTGTACAGGTCCCATCTTCCCCAGAATCAATCCCAGTGCATCAGGAATGTGAATCCCTCCCTCCTGCACCCTCTCTCCAGCCACACATTCAGCTGGTCTTTTCTCCTATTCCTGGTCTTGCTAGCGCTAAGTGCTGTGTTTCACTGTTTGTACACCCAGGATCCCATCATCCTGCCAGGCTAGTTCAAACTCTCCCCAGTGACACCAGAACCCTCCCCACAGAGATATTGGTGCTGACACCATCTCAGTCCTAAATGGCTTACCCCATACCCTGAGACTGTGATGCCTTGTTCTGGACCCCCAGCCAGAAGATACATCATCCCGGCAACCAGTCTGTCCAGCCCTGTCAGAATTTTATACGTTTCAATGGGATCCCCTCTCATTCTTCTAAACTCCAGTGAATAGAGTCCTAGTCAGCCCAATGTCTCCTCATACACCAATCCTGCCATCTCTGGAATCAGTCCGGTGATCCTTTGCTCTACTCCCTCTGCGGCAAGTATATCCAAAACTGCACAAAATACCCCAGGTGTGGTCTCACCAAGACCCTGTACAGCTGCAGTAAGACATCCTTGCTCCTGTATTCAAGTCCTCTCGCAATGAAGGCCAACATACCATTTGCCTTCTTAACTGCTTGCTACACCTGCATGCTTGCTTTCAGTGATTGATGTACAAGGATAACCAGGTCCCTTTATACATCAACATTTCTCAATCTATTGCCATTTAAATAATACTCTGTCATTCTCTTCTTCCCACTGAAGTGGATAACTTCACACTATCCAAGTTACACTGCACCTGCCATGTTTTTGCCCACTCACTCAACGTGTCTAAATCGCCCTCAATCTCTTAACATCCTCCTCACCATTCACATTCCAACCAAGGTTTGTGTCGTCAGCAAACTTGGAAATATTAAATTTGGTTCCCTCATCCAAATCATTGGTGTATATTGTGAATAGCTGGGGCCCAAGCATTGATCCCTGTGGTAACCCACTAGTCACCGCCTGCCATTCCAAAAAAATACCTATTTATTCCTACTGTCTGTTTCTTGTCTGCTAAACAATTCTCAATCCATGCCAATATATTACCCCCATATCTATGTGCTTTAATTTTACACACCAACCTCTTATGTGGGACTTTATCAAAACCTTCCTGAAAATCCAAATTTACCACACTCACTGGCTATCCCTTTTTTATTCTGCTAGTTACATCCTCAAAAAGCTCCAGTTTTTGTTCTGTTATCACATCCTTTATGATTGACACTAACATTTTCCTTGCACTGATGTTGGCCAACCCTCTCTAATTCCCTGTTTCTCCCTCCCTCCATTTTTAAATAGTAGGGTTACATTTGCCACCCTCCGATCTGCCGGGTCTGTTCCAAAATTCACAGAATTTTGGAAGATGTCAACCAGTGCATCCAATATTTCCATGGCCACCTCCTTTTGTACCCTGGGATGTAGATTTTTGGGCCCTGGGGATTTATTGGCTGTCAGTCCCATTAATTTCTCCAGTTTTTGTAATACAGATTTACTTCAATTCCTCCTCCTTTATAGACCCTCGATTCTCTAGTATTTCCAGTAAGTTATTTGTGTCTTCCCCTGTGAAGACAGGACTGAAGTAGTTGTTTCATCGTCCTGCCATTTCCTTGCTGTTTACTACAAATTCTCCCGTTTCAGACTGTTATTGAGTTACATTTGTCTTCACTAATCTTATTCCTTTTACATTGTTATAGAAGCTTTTACAGTCTACGTTTATGTTGCTTGCAAGTTTACTCTTATACTTTACTTTTTTACCTCTTAATCAATCTCTTGGTCCTGCTTTGCTGAATTCTAAACTGCTCCCAATCCTCAGACTTGCTACTTTTTCTAGCAACTTTATATGATTTCTCTTTGGATCTAATACTATCCTTAATTTCTCGTGTCGGCCAGGGTTGGGCCACAATTCCTGTGGTCTTGCTGCACCAGAAAGGAATGTATAACTGTTGTGATGCATTGTAGGCCTGAGGCCTGCAAGCTGGCAGCCTGTAATTTTTGCAGTTTTGTATTTTTGCATTTTATTTCTGCTTTACCCTTGATTTTAAGCCTTTGGTGAAGGTTTAAAGTGATTTTGCATTAAATCTTACATTGATCTTAACCCAGCTATGGTTGTGCTTTGATTAATTAATCAATAATAAACCATAGTTACCTGTTATCCCAGGCCTTGTTTTTTCCACACTGGCCATGCAGAGCTGGGATTTAAACTACATCTTTGTTTTCCATTGTTCAAGCTAGAATATACATTTAGTTGTCCTTTATTTATCCTTTTTTTTAATGCATTCAGTGACGCTTGGGTTACAGGGCGGGGTGATGAGTAACCTTAGAGTGGTCACCTAGTACGGCCATCAGAAGATGAAGGATGTAACACTTGAAGGATGACAGATGGGAAGACACCATCAGAAGATGCGGATATTGTGAAGTCTGTGTGGCTTAGCAGTGCCTGTGAAGAGAATCGATGAGAACTGAGACTTGTTTTGGGAAGGGACTGTGCCAGGCCCTGGGAGGCTGGAATGGAGCCAGAAATTTGACTTAAAGGGATGTTGCTATGAGGACTCGCTGCTGCAGCCACTGTGGAATAGTCACCACTGAAAACAGGGGGAAGGGCCAGAAACGGAGTGACTGACTGTAGTGCCCACGTGTAGGATACTTGGTAACTTGGTAATGTAGGTACCAAGGAGATGGTGATGTATATACCAATTTAGGGAACTGTTTTTGGACAGGCCAAATTGGGTTTATTCTTTGTGCTTCAGAAAAAATCTGTCTTCTTTTCTTCTGATATATATAAAGTGCTTTCACCTTTCAATAAGGTTATCTTTCTTTCCTTTTACTTATTTTTCTTTTTTTATATATTAATATAGTATTAGTTATAATTGTCATATTATTATAATCATTATTCAATCTTCAATACTATTGATGATTTAACCCATTACTTGTCATAATCACTCATTCCTGTTCCATCAGAAATGCGGCTCCGAACCTAAGAGAGAGTCCAACAGGAATGCTCATGCCTCTCCCTACACCATACATTCGTTCCTTAAATATAAGCCATTCTCTATCCACTCTCATGCCATTTAATCAAGTTCCTCAATATACCTCGGCCAACTCACATCTCATACACCTTGTAGTTTACTTTGTTTAGATTTAGGACCCTAGTTTCAGATCACACTACTTCACTTTCCATCCTGATGAAGAATTCTATCACGTCTCTTTTCCCTTTAGGACCTCACACAGCAAGATTATTAATTAATTCTTTCTCATTGCATAGTACCTAATCTAGAATAGTCTGCTCCCTAGTGGGTTCCTCGACATACTGGTCTAAAAATAATCCCGTACACACTCCAGGAATTCATTTATCACAGTTTTATTGTTAATTTGATTTGCCCAGTCTGTATGTAGATTAAAGTTACCCATGATTACTGTCTCACCCTTGTTACATGAATCTCTAATTTCCTGTTTATTGCCATCTCGTAACATATCGCTACTGTTTTGAGGCCTATAGACAAATCCCACTAATGTTTTCCACTCCATTTTGCTTCTTAGCTCCACCCAGACTGATTCTACATTGAGATTTTCTGAGCCAATATCCTCTCTCACTATGGCATTGATTTCATCCCTAACCAACAACACCATCCCACATCCTTTTCCATTTCCCTGCATGATGATCCCCAGCTGAGGTTTCAACTGGACAAGCCTGATTACAGGGTTCAACCCAGCTTGATAGATCCTAACTTTTATTCCTTTGTTTAGATATGTGCAGTGGAACAGAGTCACAGGAGTCAGCTGATGAACTTTAACAGAAGAATAAAACATTTATTTAACAAGAAAAGCTGAACTATCTTACAATATTCCTTCAGCCACAACTATACCTTTACTAATAGATACTGATTTATAAGGATAACACAAGTTGCAAAAGCTTTCTTATACTCTAATGTCCATAGTAAGTACACAGTCCATGTAAACCTATGGCACCCTGTGGTCAGACACTCCACACTCTGAAACCAAGTGACAGGTGCCACCTCACACAGATGCTATGGTTCTCTCCTCAACTCCTGCCAGATGTTTGGGGAGACTGTTATCCAGAGATGCAGGGTAATGCTCTGGGGACCTGGGTTTGAACCCGACCGCAGTAGATGGTGGAATTTGAATCCAATAAATATTTGGAATTAATAAGTCTAATGATGACCCTGAAATTATTTTCAATTTTGTTAAAAACCCATCTGGTTCACTGATGTCCTTTTGGGAAGGAAACCTGCCTTCCTTACCTGGTCTGGCCAGATGTGACTCCAGGCCCATAGCAGGTTGATTTTAAATGCCCTCTGAGAAAAGGCAGTTAGGGATGGGCAATAAATGCTGGACAAGCCAACGTCTCTCAGAACCCATGAAAGAATAAAAACAACAGTATGAGCCAATAGGCCTGACTGCACTCTATCTATCACACGAGGGTTTCCAATCTCCTCTCTCCAGGACCTCAACTTGGAATCTTCACTTAAGATAAACTGACACTTTCTCTCAGGTACCTTCCGCACGAGTTCTCCTCCAGAGTTTTAAACTCGCATTCCTCTTCTTTGTGCGGCCACATGTATTCAACCTGTCTTCCGTACACTTCTCTCACCGACTCAGCCGTCAACAGTAACACTGCTTCACATGTCCATAGCAAAGAGTTACAGACCTTCAGTTATCTCTTTGAACCTTCTTGCCTCTTGCAAGCTGTTCTCTCTTTAAATCTGCTTTCTGCAGCTTTTGTCTCTTTGAACCTGAAGCTAGAGCCTTTCTCTCTGCTTGGGGCTTTCCCTATTTCTGTCTCTGCCCTTTCGTCTTGGGACCTTTTGGTTGGTTTGAGAGTCTGAAGCTCCCTCACAGACACAGAAATACGCATCAAACTTAGGGCAGAATTTTATGCCCCACGGGCGGGCACGCGCCTGGCCCATTCGGATGCGTGGTGACATAACGAGTGTCCCAATGTCATTGCACACTCATGCCCTCTCAGAGGGCATTTAAGAGCCAACCACATTGCTGTGGGTCTTTATTCACATATAGGTCAGACCAACTTGAGTTTCTGAGCTGGAATGGGGGCTGGGGACACTGTGGAGCATCCGCGAGTCTGAGACCATCGTGGATAGCACGTTTAGAGAGGTGGTCACACAGCAGCTGAAGGGACTCGAGGAAGGAAGGTAATGGGTGACCACCATGCAGTCCAAGAGAAACTGGCAGGTAGTTCTGGAGTCCCCTGAAGTCCCGCTAGCAAATCAGTATTCCATTTTGGAGGCTGATGAGGGCACTGGTTCCTCTAGGGAGTGCGGACAGAGCTAAGCATCTGGCACCGCAGGCAGCCTATCTGTATAGGAGGGGAGGAAGGGAGGAAGAGCAAAAGTAATAGAGAGTTCTATAGTCAGGGGAACAGATAGGTGCTACTGTGACCATCAACGTGACTCCAGGATGGTGTGTTGCCTCCCTGGTGCCAGGGTCCGGGATGTCACTGAACAGCTGCAGGGCACTCTGAAGGGGGAGGGTGATAAGTCAGAGGTCATGGTACATGTTGGTGCCAATGACATAGGTAGAAAGAGGGATGAGGTCTTGCATCAAGAATTCAGGGAGTAAGGCAGTAGACTGAAAAACAGGATCTCTCAGATTGTAATCTCTGGATTACTCCCAATGCCATGTGCAAGCAAGCACAGAAATAGGAGAATGGCGCAGATGAATATATGGCTTAAGAGTTGGTGCAGGAGGGAGGATTTTAGATTCCTGTATCAATGGGACCGTTTCTGGGGAAGGTGGGACCTATACAAGTGGGACATTCTACATCTGAACCAGAGCAGGACTAATATCCTTGCGGAAGGGTTTGCTAGTGCTGTTGGGAGAAGTTTAAAGTAATTCAGCAGGGGGAGGTGACACAGAATGTTCGCAGAGTAGGGACACATCATAAGAGAGTAAAACAATCAAGTCAGAGGGAGTACAGCTGCATTAAGTTTCAAGGTAGTAAGGCAAGGTTGGATGGCCTTTACTCTAGTATCAGGAATATTGCAGGTAAAATGGATGAGTTAAAGGTGAGGATTGACACGTGGAATTGTGATACAGTAGCCATCACTGAGACATGGCTGAGGGAGGGGCAGGATTGGCAGCTCAACATTCTGGGATATAGAATCTTTAAGCGAGACAGGAGAGGGGGTAAAACAGGAGGAGGCATTGCATTATTAGTTAAGGAGTCCGTTACTGCAGTAAGGAGAGATGATATCTTGGAGGGGGCATCGAATGAAGCTTTATAGGTAGAGCTTAGGAATGAAAAAGGGGCAGCCGCATTATTAGGTGTTTATTATAGACCCCCAGATAGTCAGCGGGAAATTGAGGAGCAAATATGTGCGCAATTTGTGGAGGTGTGTTAAAACAATAACAATAGGGTCATTATATTGGTGATTTCAACTTTCCCAACATTAATTGGGATAGACATAGTGTTAAGGGCTTGGATGGAGTGGATTTCTTGAAATGTGTACAGGAGAACTTTTTATGTCAATATGTAAAGGGTAAAACAAGGGACGGCGCAGTGCTGGATCTAATTCTGGGAATGAAGCCGGACAGGTGGCTGAGGTGGTGGTTTGGGGAGCATTTTAGTAATAGCAACCACAACATGGTATAGTTTAAACTTGTTAAGGAAAAAGAAATAGACAAGTTGCAAAAAAATGTTTTGGTTTGGGGATAGTGGATTTTTAGTAAAATAAAGCAGGATCGGGCCAGGGTAGACTAGGAACAGCTACTTGTGGGGAAATCTACAGAGGAGCAGTGGAGATGTTCAGAAAGGGAAATGGGGAGGGTACAGGCTCAACATGTTCCCTCCAGGGTGAAAGAAAGGAGTAACAAGCCAAGAGAACCATGGATGACCAGAGATATTCAGGTTACGATGAGAAGGGAAAGAGAGGCTTTTAGTAGGTACAAGGGGAGCAAATCAGTGAAGGCATTGGTGGAGTAGAGAAAGTGCAGAGTGGAGCTTAAGAAAGCAATAAGAAGGGTGAAGAGGGGATATGAGAAAGCTCTGGTTGATAAAAGTAGGGAAAATCCCGAGATACTCTATAAGTATATAAATGGGAAGAGGATAACCAGGGAAAGAGTAAGGCCTGTTAGGGACCAAGGGAGCAATTTATGGGTAGAGCCAGAGGACATCGGTAGATTGTTGAATGAATGTTTCACATCCGTCTTCACCCAAGAGAATGAGGATGAAGATATGGAACTCGGGGAAAGAGACTGTGAGGTTCTTGAGCAAATTGATTTATGGAGTGACAAGGTATGAGAGGTGTTGGCAGGCTTAAAAGTGGACAAGTCTCCAGATCCAGATGATTTGTGTCCCAGACTGCTGAGGGAGGCAAGGGAGGAGATCGCAGGGGCTCTGACCCAAATTTTTAATTCCTCTCTGGCCGTGGGGGAGGTCCAGAGGATTGTAGAATAGCTAATGTGGCTAGCGCTGAGTGCTGTGTTTCTCTGTTTGTACACCCAGGATCCCATCATCCTGCCAGGCTAGTTCAAACCCTCCCCAGTGTCACCAGAACCCTCCCCACAGAGATATTGGTGCTGACACCATTGGGATGGAGCCCACCCGGCTTGTACCCATCCCACCTCCCCAAACCCAATCCCAGTGTCCCAGGAATGTGAATCCCTCCCTCCTGCACCCTGTCTACAGCCACACAATCAGCTGCTCAATTCCCCTATTTCTGTTCTCATTCACTCGTGGCACCTGGAGTCACCTCTGGATTACAGCCTTTTGAGGTTCAACTTCTTCATTTCTTTCCCTGCTCCTTAAAATCTGCCCCAAGGACCTCATCCCTCTTCCTACCTTCCTGACTGGTTCAGATATGGAGCACGGCCTCTGTCTGATTTACCTGACTGATAAATCCAATCAGAAAATGAAGAATGAAGATGCTGAGAGACAACAAGAGAAACTTTCTTCAAAAATCTCCTTTATTTCATCGTCACATTTTCAATTTAGAAAAGTGAGGAGCTGAGAAATCAGTGAAACAAGGAGGGAAACGAAGGGATCAAAGAATAAAAACACTGAGATTATCAATGGAATCAGAGACAGAGAATCCCACCGCCTGTCCCAACTCCACCCCCACCCCCAGGGTCGGTCCCATCTCCACCCCCAACCCCACCCGCAGTGTGGGTCTCATCCCCACACACACCCCCAGTGTCCTATCCACCCCCCCACACCCACCGCCAGTGTCTGTCTCATCCCCACAACCTCCCCCAGTGTCTGCCCCACCTCTACCCCATCCTCCAAAGTCCTCCCCACCCCGACACTCTCCCCCCGTGTCTGCCTTAGGCACTGTCCCCTTTACCAGTGTTAATCCTACCCCTACCCCTGCTCCCAGTGTCTCCCCCCACCCTATCTTCCAGTGCCGGTCGCAAAACCCACCCCGCTCCCGGTGTGTCTCCCACCCCCACCCCTCTCCCATTGTCACGCCCACTCCTGACTCTCATCCAGTGTCTCCCACGCCTCCAAACCCCTCTCTGTGTATCATCCCCACAACCTCTCCCAGTGTCTGTATGACTGCCACCCACTCTCCCTCTCTCTGCCATACAAAAACCCCTTCCGCCCCTGTCTGCTCGACCTACACCCCGTCTCTGCATCTGTCACACCCCACGATCTCCAGCCCCTCACTGCTCCCTGGTGGTTAGTGTTAGGATTGCAGCTCCATCCATTTGCAGCTGAAGGTGTCTCATTGCCTGGGACCCACATTAACACAGTTCCACCATCTTGTTTCAGTCACTTTTTGCGATTGTGGTTTACACAGGAAACGTTAGTTACCATCGAGAATATTTACTGCTTATTATCACATCAGCTGGAAATTTACAAGTAATCGGAGAATCAGTTTCTGAATCCAGTCCTGAAACACCTTCCACATTCTGCCTGTGGCCCAGGAGAATATTGCGCCACTTCAACAGTCACAGTATTTTAAATGGTTTTAAAATTCTGTGCTCTCAATGACTTCCCTCTTCAATTCCTCAGTCCCTTTTCCAGAAATGTGACTGCAGTTTGGACCCATTCCTCACTCGCTTTAGTACAAATTCTCATATTCCGCTTGTTTGTAAAACTGAAAGAATGAAATGAGGTGTGGTTATCAGAGTCACAGATACCAGCTCCAAACCTTTCATTTAAACACACTGCAGTAACAAATCCCTTTAAGTACTTACACAACGGCAGGAGTGGAGCAGCCAATTGTTTTCGTGTAGCTTAGAAGTCTTTTATGAGGAATACGGGTGGGTTTAAAATTCTCACAGCATTCGAATATTACAGGGCCAACTAGAATGAGGAGGAGAAATGAACACAGTTAAACATGGAGTGGGTATCACAGCAGATTCTCACTGAGAGGAACATTATCCTTCATGTTTAATACAGAAATACAGCGAGTCTACAGAAGAGAAACAGGACATTTGGCCCATCTGCTCTATACTGGTGTTTCTGAGCCTGCTTCCATAGTCACCAATCAGCTTTCTCCTTTCTAGAGAAAAGACACACAGCCTGTTCACCCTTTACATACACAGGACAAGCTGATCACACTGTTAAAACACAAATGGGATAAATAGAGGCATCGAGTGTAAAAGATATCTTCATCAAACCCGGGTTAGGTCTCAGTTGCTTCACTGTCTGCAGCTTCCTCCGGACAGAGTGAGCATTGAACACTAATAAATAATACAAGCAATTGATGGAACCCAGCAGTGGGTTTGTAACCTGTTAGTAACAGTTTTGGCCATTCTCAGATTCTCGGAGAATATTGGCAGTAAAGAAGCCTCTCTCTCACCTGGTGAAGCAGCAGCATCCTGGATCAAGCAGAGGCCCAGTGCTCCCAGAACAGCAGCAGCCACACACAGTGCTGTCTTCATCATGTCCTTTCCAAGTTGCAAGTGTTCAGTGTTGAAGGGTGAGTGTGGGGTGAGGATTGAGTTGTCCCCTCATGATTTATATCATGTAAAACTGTACAGAGTCAGCATTACGGAGATGCCCTGGGAGATCCCCCATTCTCCAGCAATGAAAGTTCTCCGGTGTAATTGTTCCTCCATTCCTGCGATCCCTGGAAAGGGAAGTACATGTTGTTCTGTGAATGGGAGTTCTTGGCTTCAGCACGGAATGGCTGGAACTTTCTCGGTCAGTGTTTCTCAGTAAACTGTCAGCTCATTTCCCTCAGAAAATCTCACAACTTCCCTAGCTGAGCAAGGAGAGAGGCAATGAGAAGAATCAAACTTCCTGATTGGTCCATTCCATACTGAGCACCCAGCTCTGGGCAGGCAGTGAGTTTAACATCAACATATATCACTGCATGTGGGAAAGAAATACTGCATTTCTATAGCACCTTTCACCACCTCAGGATGTCCCAAAACCCCTCCCAATCGGTGAAACACCCCAGAAGGGTTGTCACTGTTATAATGTAGGAAAGACAGCAGGAGGTTTGTACACAGCAAGATCCCACAAACAGCAATGTAATAATAACCTGATAATCTGTTTTAATGATGTTGAGTGAGGGATAAATATTCCCCAGGACACCTGGGAGAGCTGTCCTGCTCTTCTTCCAAATTAACCCATAGGATATTTTACATCCACTTGCGAGGGTGGACAGGGCCCCAGTTTAATGTTACCTCTGAAATACCACACCCCCGGCAATGCAGCACTCCCTCAGTACGGCAATTGCAGAGTCTGCCAAGATTTTGTGCTCAATGTTTTCGGAGTGGGATTTGGAGCTTTGACCTTCTGTGTGAGAGGTCAGAGTGTGACCCAGTGACCCACTGAGCCCAGCTGAGAATGAGGTAACTGATGGTGTTAATGGAAGGATTGTGAATTGTTCTGCGATTGGGTCCTTCCATTTTGGACTCTAGGCGCCGGATTTGTTTAACAGACAGAATGTAGACATACTCTGGTATCTGCTTAACCCTCATCTATTAATACTACTTCTAAACAGATTACAGAGTAGGCAAGTTGCTCCACAGCATGATTCCAACCTCTCTGAAACACGTGACTGATGATGTCAGTTCCACATCATCGTTTGGCCCATTGATTAGGCTATCAATAATGTTAACCCTTTATGTTGCACACAAACATCAAATTACAGATGTCAGAGATCAGAGAACAGAATTCAGGCACTCTCTTTACACAGGGAAAGTTAGTTACCATTGGGAATCATTAATGTTTATAATATAAACTGGAAAATTACAAATGAAGAGAGAATAAGGCTGAAGCATTTGCTACAATCTTCAGCCAAAAGTGCCGAGTGGATGATCCATCTCGGCCTCCTCCAGAGGTCCCCAGCACCACAGATGCCAGTCTTCAGCCAATTCCATTCACTCCACGTGATATCAAGAAATGGCTGAAGGCACTGGATACTGTAAAGGCAATGGGCCTTGACATTATTCCAGAAATAGACTGAAGACCTGTGCTTCAGAACTCACCGCGCCCCTAGCCAAGTTGTTCCAGAACAGCTACAACACTAACATCTACCCAGCAATGTGGAAAATTGCCCAGGTATGTCCTGTACACAAAAAGCAGGACAAATCCAACTGGCCAATTATTGCCCCATCAATCTACTCTCCATCATCAAAGTGATGGGAGGGGTCATCAACACTACTATCAAGTGGCACTTGCTTCGCAATAAACTGCTCACTGACACCCAGTTTGGGCTCCGCCAGGGCCACTCAACTTCTGACCTCATTACAACCTTGGTTCAAACATGGACAAAAGAGCTGAACTCCCAAGGTGAGATGATAGTAACTGCCCTTGACATCAAGGCAGCATTTGACCAAGGAGCCCTAGCAAAACTGGAGTCAATGGGAATCAGGGGGAAAACTCTCCGCTGGTTGGAGTCATACCTAGAACAAAGCAAGATAGTTGTGTTTGTTGGAAGTCAATCATCTCAGCTCCAGGGCATCACTGCAGGAGTTCCTCAGCGTAGTGTGCTAGGCCCAACCATCTTCAGCTGCTTCATCAATGACCTTCCTTCCATCATAAGGTCAGAGGTGGGGATGTTCGCTGATGATTGCACATGTTTAGCACCATTTGCGACTCCTCAGATACTGAAGCAGTCCATGTCCAAATGCAGCAAGACCTGGACAATATCCAGGCTTGGGCTGACAAGTGGCAAGTAACATTCATGTCACACAAGTGTCAGCCAATGACCATCGCCAACAAGAGAGAATCCACCCTCACCCCTTGATAGTCAATGGCATTACGATCACTGAAGCCCCCACTATCTACATCCTGGGGGTTACCATTGACCAGAAACTGAACTGGACAATTCATATTAAATAATTTAATCCGGAATAAGCTAGTGGCAGTAATGATTGTCCTGAAAACCCATCTGGCTCACCAACACTCTTCATGGAAGAGAATCTGTCGTCCCGACCCGGTCCGGCCTACAAGCCATATAAATACTGTGGCTACAAGAGCAGGTCAGAGGCTGGGAATCCTGTGATGAGTAACTCACCTCCTGACCCCCCAAAGTATGTCTATCATCTACAAGGTACAAGTCAGGATTGTAGCGGGATACTCTCCCCTAGCTTGAATGAGTGCTCCTCGAAAACACTCAAGAAGCTGGACACCATCCAGGACAAAGCAGCCTACTTGAGTGGCACCACATCAACAAACATTCACTCTCTCCACCACTGACACACAGTAGCAGCAGTGTATACCATCTACAAGATCCACTGCAGTAACTCACCAAACCTCCTTAGACAGCACCTTCCAAACCCCCAACCATTATCATCTAGAAGGACAAGGGCAGCAAGCACATGGGAACACCGCCACCTAGAAGATCCCCTCCAAGCCACTCACTATCCTGACTTGGAAATATATTGCCGATCCTTCATTGTTGCTGGGTCAAAATCCTGGGATTCCCTTCCTAACAGCATTGTGGATGTACCTACACCACATGGACTGCAGCAGTTCAAGAAGGCAGCTCACCACCACCTTCTCAAGGGCAACTAGAGATGGGCAATAAATGCTGGCCCAGCCCATGAATGAATAAAAAAAAAAGTGAAAAAGAAATAATCCCTTTGTGGACCCAGTCCTGAAACACCTTCTACATTCTGCCTGTGACCCAGTAGAATATCGCACCACCTCAACAGTCACTGGGTTTTGAATGTTTTTAGTGGTGCTGTGCTTTCAATATCTTTTTCACTCAAGTCTCACTTTCTTCAGTTTCCTTTTCAGGCCTATTACTGACAATTTAACCCATTCTTCACTCACTCGTCACAAACCCACACACCAGACCCCATCTCCCCAACATAATTTAACACTAACCTACTCAAGCAGATATTAGAGCACATGATCACAACTTGTTCAAAGAGTTCGGTTTAAGAGGTGGCAGGATGAAGGAGAGGCAGAGAGTGGAGTGGTTCAGGGCGGGAACGCCAGGGTTTGGGCCCAGGCAGCTGACGGTATAACTGCCAATGATGGAGTGAATGAAATCAGGGAGACTGAAGCAACCAGAACTGGAGGAGTGCAGAGATCCTGAGAGTTGTGGGTCTGGGGGAGGGTTACAGTGGAAGGGGTGGAGGTGAGGCCATGTAAACAACAACGAGAATTTATAAATTGAGGCTTTGCTTAACTGGGAGCCAGTGGAGATTTGCAGAAGGGAAAACAGTTCGGAACAGTTTTTACTGGTGTTCCATTTTAAGGTATACAAGACCAGCTCAGACCAATACTCTTAATTCCCAGTCTTCACTGCTTTTTTATTTTGGGCAGGGAATGGTAACATAGAAGGATTGGGATTGGATTAAGAATCCAGAGGCTTGAATTAATCCTCTGTAAACTTCAGTGGTAATGTCACCATTGCAGCTGTAGGATCTAAATTTTATTAATTAATAAATCCAGAATGAAAAGCTAGCCTCCGTAATGATGAGGAGATAATGCTGGAATTGTAAATACCCATCTGGTTCACTAATGTCCTTTAGTGAAGGAAATCATCTGTTCTTACCCGGTCTGGCCCATATGTGACTCCAGGCCCACAGCAATGTGGTTAACACTGGAATGGCCTCGCCAGCCACTCATTTCAGGATAATAAGGGTGGGGAAAGAATCTGGATTTTCCAGGGATCCTACATCCTGTGAATAAGTTTAATAAAGAGCAAAGGGCTGATGGGGAAATGGGATTGGTGTGAGTTAGGACACAGGCATCAGGGGTTTGAATGATCTTGGGTTTACAGGATTAGAAAGTGCACTGGAACAGTTGAGCCCAGGGTGAAGAGTATGGAAGGGACTTTCAGCAACAGAGGAGCTGAGACCGGGCTGAAGTCGGTCGATATTATGCAGCAGGGGCGAGTCTGTCTTACTGATGGTGTGGGTGTGGTCAGAAGTTCATCTCAGGGGCCGATAGGACCCCATGTTGTGAGGAGTATGGTTCTGACAGCTCCCAATCACACTCTGCCCATAGAGACTGTCAGAGCAGGCTGCACTGTGTAAGTGTGAGAGCTTAATCCAGACTGTTAGTGAGACTGGGATTGGGAATGGGGACAGGAGCAGGGATTGTGAATGAGATTAGGAACAGGAATTGTGAATGGGATTGGGAATAGGGATTATGAATGGGATTTGGAGCAATAATTTTGAATGTATTGAGAGCAGGGATTCTGAATGGGATTTGGGGATCAGGAGTTTTGAATGTATTGGCAACAGGGATTGTGAATGGGATTGGGAACAGAAATTGTGAATGGGATTGGGGGAGCAAGAATTTTAAATAGGTTGGAGAACAGGGATTGTGAATGGAAGGGGGAACCAGGACTGTGAATTGGATTGGGAGCAGGAATTGTGAATGGGATTGCGAGCAAGAATTGTTAGTGGGATTGGGAGAAGGAATTGTGAATGGGGTTGGGAGCAGGGATTGTGAATGGGATTGGGGAGATGAGAGATGGATTCTGTTGGGGAGCGTAGCGATGAGTAAATCACAGGCTCAAGGGAGAGAGTTACTGAGTGGACAGAGGGAGAGGGACTTAGGCACTGGGTAGGCGGGTAGAAAACAGAGTTCGAGGGACAGAGATTCGGGCATTATGTTACTGGAAGGGAGAGAGGCTCAGGAGGAGATGGAGTTCAGGGTGAAGCAGGGAGACACTCTGCTCTCTCTCAGTTTCTCCCTGTCTCTTCCGTTCCTTCTCAGTGGGAGCAGGGTCTGGTGTGGCTGCCTGCTCTGTGTACCAGGGGCCTCGGGGTGTTGATGTGGACCCCCATACTTGTTGTTGTGTTTCCTGTTAAAGAGTAGAGGGAGAGGGTGTGAAACCCCCACCCAATGGGACGTTCCATGGGGAACCATGATGCCAGGAACAATCTCTATCTCCCAAGGGAACTCATGCAACCCAGAGTCACTGAGCGGCTGCAGGACATTCTGAAGGGGGAGGGTGAACAGGCAGAAGTCATGCTCCAAATCATTACCAAAGACGTCGGTAAAAACAGCTTTGAGATAATGAAAGCAAAACATAGAGAGCTAGGAAATTAATTAAAAAGCAGGTGCTCAAAATTAGTAATCTGAGGATTACTCCCAGTGCCATCAGGAATTGGAGAATAAACCAGATCAATGTGTGGCTGGACAGATTGTGCAGGGGGGAGAGAATTAGATTCCTGAGGCATTGGGACTGATTCTGGGGAAGATGGGACCTGTACAAGCTGGATGGGTTGCACCTTTGCAGGACCAGGACCAATATCCTCACAGGGGTGTTCGCTAGATCGACGATGGAAGGGCAGTGGATGTTATCTACATGGATTTCAGTAAGGCCTTTGACAAGGTCCCTCATGGCAGACTGGTACAGAAGGTAAAGTCGCATGGGATCAGAGGTGAGCTAATAAGATGGATACAGAATTGGCTTAGTCATAGAAGACAGAGGGTAGCAGTGGAAGGGTGCTTTTCTGAATGGAGAGCTGTGACTAGTGGAGTTCCGCAGGGATCAGTGCTGGGACCTTTGCTGTTTGTAGTATACATAAATGATTTGGAGGAAAATGTAACTGGGCTAATTAGTAAGTTTGCAGATGACACCAAGGTTGGAGGAGTTGCAGATAGTGAAGAGGATTGTCAAGGATACAACGGGATATAGATCGGTTGGAGAATTGGGCGGAGAAATGGCAGATGGAGTTTAATCCGGACAACGCGAGGTAATGCATTTTGGAAGGTCTAATACAGGCAGGAATTGCACAGTAGATGGCAGAACCCTTAAGTGCATCGACAGGCAGGGGATCTGGCTGTACAGGTCCACAGGTCCCTGAAAGTGACAACGCAGGTGGATAAGGTAGTCAGGAAGGCATATGGCATGCTTGCTTTAATTGGCAGGGGTATTGAGTATAAAAGCTGGGAAGTCATGCTGTAGCTGTATAGAACCTTGGTTAGGCCATACATGGAATATTGCGTTCAATTCTGGTCACCACATTACCAGAAGGATCTGGAGGTGTTGGAGCGGGTGCAGAGGAGGTTTACCAGGATGCTGCCTGATCTGGAGGTTATTAGCTATGAGGAGAGGTTGCAGAAACTCGGATTGTTCTCACTAGAGCGACGGAGATTGAGGGGCGACTTGATAGAAGTTTACAAAATTATGAGTGGCATGGACAGAGTAGATAGTCAGAAGCTTTTTCCCAGGGTGGAAGAGTCAATTACTAGGAGACATAGATTTAAAGTGAGAGGAGAAAACTTTAGAGGAGATGTGCGGGGCAAGTTTTTTACGCAGCGGGTAGTGAGTGTCTGGAATTCGCTGCCAGAGGAGGTGGTAGAAGCAGGTACGATAGTGATGTTCAAGAGGCAGCTTGACAAATACATGAATAGGATGGGAATAGAGGGATACGGACCCCGGAAGTGCAAAATGTTTTAGTTGACGGGCAATATGATCGGCGCAGGCTTGGAGGGCCGAAGGGCCTGTTCCTTTACTGTACTTTGTTCTTTGTTCTAGTACTGTGGCGGAGTGTTTAATCTAGAGTGTCAGGGGATGGGAGACACAAGAGAGGGAAACAAAGACAGGAATGAAAGACAGAAGAGTAGAAAGCTAAAGTGGAAGGCAGAGGAAACAAGGGCCAGCAGCAAATAGGGCCATATTACAAAAGAAGATGTGGAAAATGTTAAAAAGAAGAGTCCAGAGGCGCTGTACCTGAATGCATGGAGAATTCGCAATAAGGTAGACAAATTAACAGCACAAATAGATGTAAATGGGTACGATATGATTACAATTATGGAGACATGTCTGCAGGGTGAACAAGGCTGGGAACTGAATATCCAAGGGTGCTCGATATGAAGAAGTGTTAGATCCAAAGAGGAGTCATATAAAGTTGCTGGAAAAAGAAACAAGCCTGAGGATTGGGAGCAGTTTAGAATTCAGCAAAGGAGAACCAAGAAATTGATGAAGACCGGAAAAACAGAGTATGGGTGTAAAATTGTGAGGAACATCAGAGCTGAGTGTTAAAGCTTCTGTAAGTATGTTAAAGGAAAAGCTCAGTGAAAACAAATGTAGGTCACTTACAGACTGAAATGGGAGAATTTATAATGGAGAAAAGGGAAATGGCAGAGCAATTGAACAAGAGGAAGACACAAAGCACTTCCCAGACATGCTCAGGAACAAAGTGTCTAGTGAGAAGGAGGAGCTAAAGTAAATCTGTATTTCTGAAGAATACTGCTGGAGAAATTAATGGGGCTGAAAGCCGATAAATCCCCAGGGCCCGAAAATCTACATCCCAGGATGCCAAAGGAGGTGGCCATGGAAATAGTGGATGCATTGGTTGTCATTTTCCAAACTTCTGTAGATTCTAGAACAGTCCCAGCAGATCGGAGGGTGGAAAATGTAACCCCACTATTTAAAAAAGGAGGGAGTAGATAACAGGGAATGAGAGACCAGTTAGCATAACATCAGTAGTAGGGAAAATGCTAGAGTCTATTATAAAGGATGTGATAGCAAGGCATTTAAAAAATGTCAATGGGATTAGAGAAAGTCAACATGGATTGATGAAAGGGAAATCATGTTTGACAAACCGACTGGATTTTTTTGAGGATGCTACTAGCAGAATAGATAAGGGAAAATCAGTGGATATGGTATAGTTGGATTGTCAGAAAGCTTTTGAAAAAGTCCCACATAAGAGGTTAGTGTGTGAAATGAAAGCACATGGGATTGGGAGTGATTTCCTGGCATGGATTGAGAATGTTATATTGGTCTTCAGTACAAGAAGATTTGAGTAAGGAGCAAGCATGTCTTACTGCAGCTATACAGAGCCTTGGTGAGGCCACACCTGGAGCAATGTGTGCAGTTTTTGTCTCCTTACCTAAGAAAGGATATACTTTTCATAGAGGGAGCGAAATGAAAGTTCACCAGGCTGATTCCTGGGATGGCAGGATTGTCGTATGAGGAGAGACTGGGTCGACTAGGCCTGTATTCACTGGAGCACAGAATGGTCGAATGAACAGCCTTCTAATTGAAACATAAAATTCTGACAGGGATGGGCAGACTGGATGCAGGGATGATGTATCCTCTGGCTGGGGGTCAAGGACAAGGGGTCACAGTCTCAGTTTACGGGGTCGGGAATTTAGGTCTAGGATGAGAAACCTCTTCACTCACAGAGTGGTGAACCTGTGGAATTCTCTACCACAGAAGGCTGCGGAGGCCAAATCACTGAATATTTTGAGGAAGGAAATAGATTCTAGATTCTAAAGCTGTGCAGGGGAACGAGGAGAGGCTGACCTGGAATCTTCCCCGAACTTCACTGCTCAAAACCAGAAGCTTTGTCAATATTTGTCTATATAATGTCCATATTTAGTATTCCCCTCGTTCACTGAATCACACACACACACTCTCCAGAAAAACAGCCTCTTAGAAATGCAGCAATGAACAAGAAAGGGGGAAGTGATGTCATTTAAACTCCATCTGAAGATCACCAGCTGCAGCTTTCACTTCCCTACCAGGGACACTGAGAGTTTCTGCTGGGAGAATTCAGAAAGATCAGGAAGAGAGCAGCTCGGGGTAATAACGCTCACACTGGGATAGGATTCAGATGATCTCAGCTCACACACAGGGCCTGAATAGAGTGTGGACACAATCTGGTCTAATCCTAATTCATCAAACAGGCACCATTCACACTGAGGGCCCATTCACACTGAGGGCCCATTCACACTGAGGATCCATTCATACTGAGGATCCATTTCTGCTTAAATATATTCAGTGACTTGGCCACCCCAGCCTTCTGTGGCAGAGAATTCCATAGGTTCACCACCCTCTGAGTGTAGAGGTTTCTCCACATCTCAGTCCTAAATGGCCTACCACATACCCTGAGACTGTGATGCCTTGTTCTTGTTCTGGACCCCCAGCCAGAAGATACATCATCCCGGCAACCAGTCTGTCCAGCCCTGTCAGAATTTTATACGTTTCAATGGGATCCCCTCTCATTCTTCTAAACTCCAGTGAATAGAGTCCTAGTCAGCCCAATGTCTCCTCATACACCAATCCTGCCATCTCAGGAATCAGTCCGGTGATCCCTTGCTCTACTCCCTCTGCGGCAAGTATATCCAAAACTGCACAAAATACCCCAGGTGTGGTCTCACCAAGACCCTGTACAGCTGCAGTAAGACATCCTTGCTCCTGTATTCAAGTCCTCTCGCAATGAAGGCCAACATACCATTTGCCTTCTTAACTGCTTGCTACACCTGCATGCTTGCTTTCAGTGATTGACGTACAAGGATAACCAGGTCCCTTTATACATCAACATTTCTCAATCTATTGCCATTTAAATAATACTCTGTCATTCTCTTCTTCCCACTGAAGTGGATAACTTCACACTATCCAAGTTACACTGCACATGATTTTGCCCACTCACTCAACGTGTCTAAATCGCCCTTAATCTCTTAACATCCTCCTCACCATTCACATTCCAACCAAGGTTTGTGTCGTCAGCAAACTTGGAAATATTAAATTTGGTTCCCTCATCCAAATCATTGGTGTATATTGTGAATAGCTGGGGCCCAAACATTGATCCCTGTGGTACCCCATTAGACACCACCTGCCATTCCAAAAAAAATACCTATTTATTCCTACTGTCTGTTTCTTGTCTGCTAAACAATTCTCAATCCATGCCAATATATTACCCCCATATCTATGTGCTTTAATCTTACACACCAACCTCTTATGTGGGACTTGATCAAAACCTTCCTGAAAATCCAAATTTACCACACTCACTGGCTCTCCCTTATTTATTCTGCTAGTTACATCCTCAAAAAGCTCCAGTTTTTGTTCTGTTATCACATCCTTTATGACTGACACTAACATTTTCCCTGCACTGATGTTGGCCAACCCTCTCTAATTCCCTGTTTCTCCCTCCCTCCATTTTTAAATAGTAGGGTTACATTTGCCACCCTCCGATCTGCCGGGTCTGTTCCAAAATTCACAGAATTTTGGAAGATGTCAACCAGTGCATCCAATATTTCCATGGCCACCTCCTTTTGTACCCTGGGATGTAGATTTTTGGGCCCTGGGGATTTATTGGCTGTCAGTCCCATTAATTTCTCCAGTTTTTGTAATACAGATTTACTTCAATTTTTCCTCCTTTATAGACCCTCGATTCTCTAGTATTTCCAGTAAGTTATTTGTGTCTTCCCCTGTGAAGACAGGACTGAAGTAGTTGTTTCATGGTCCTGCCATTTCCTTGCTGTTTACTACAAATTCTCCTGTTTCAGACTGTTAGTAAGTTACATTTGTCTTCACTAATCTTATTCTTTTTACATTGTTATAGAAGCTTTTACAGTCTACGTTTATGTTGCTTGCAAGTTTACTCTTATACTTTACTTTTTTACCTCTTAATCAATCTCTTGGTCCTGCTTTGCTGAATTCTAAACTGCTCCCAATCCTCAGACTTGCTACTTTTTCTAGCAACTTTATATGATTTCTCTTTGGATCTAATACTATCCTTAATTTCTCGTGTCGGCCAGGGTTGGGCCACAATTCCTGTGGTCTTGCTGCACCAGAAAGGAATGTATAACTGTAGCGATGCATTGTAGGCCTGAGGCCTGCAGGCTGGCAGCCTGTGATTTTTGCAGTTTTGTATTTTTGCATTTTAGTTCTGCTTTACCCTTGATTTTAAGCCTTTGGTGAAGGTTTAAAGTGATTTTGCATTAAATCTTACATTGATCTTAACCCAGCTATGGTTGTTCTTTGATTAATTAATCAATAATAAACCATAGTTACCTGTTATCCCAGGCCTTGTTTTTTCCACACTGGCCATGCAGAGCTGGGATTTAAACTACATCTTTGTTTTCCATTGTTCAAGCTAGAATATACATTTAGTTGTCCTTTATTTATCCTTTTTTTTAATGCATTCAGTGACGCTTGGGTTACAGGGCGGGGTGATGAGTAACCTTAGAGTGGTCACCTAGTACGGCCATCAGAAGATGAAGGATGTAACACTTGAAGGATGACAGATGGGAAGACACCATCAGAAGATACGGATATTGTGAAGTCTGTGTGGCTTAGCAGTGCCTGTGAAGAGAATCGATGAGAACTGAGACTTGTTTTGGGAAGGGACTGTGCCAGGCCCTGGGAGGCTGGAATGGAGCCAGAAATTTGACTTAAAGGGATGTTGCTATGAGGACTCGCTGCTGCAGCCACTGTGGAATAGTCACCACTGAAAACAGGGGGAAGGGCCAGAAACGGAGTGACTGACTGTAGTGCCCACGTGTAGGATACTTGGTAACTTGGTAATGTAGGTACCAAGGAGATGGTGATGTATATACCAATTTAGGGAACTGTTTTTGGACAGGCCAAATTGGGTTTATTCTTTGTGCTTCAGAAAAAATCTGTCTTCTTTTCTTCTGATATATATAAAGTGCTTTCACCTTTCAATAAGGTTATCTTTCTTTCCTTTTACTTATTTTTCTTTTTTTATATATTAATATAGTATTAGTTATAATTGTCATATTATTATAATCATTATTCAATCTTCAATACTATTGATGATTTAACCCATTACTTGTCATAATCACTCATTCCTGTTCCATCAGAAATGCGGCTCCGAACCTAAGAGAGAGTCCAACAGGAATGCTCATGCCTCTCCCTACACCATACATTCGTTCCTTAAATATAAGCCATTCTCTATCCACTCTCATGCCATTTAATCAAGTTCCTCAATATACCTCGGCCAACTCACATCTCATACACCTTGTAGTTTACTTTGTTTAGATTTAGGACCCTAGTTTCAGATCACACTACTTCACTTTCCATCCTGATGAAGAATTCTATCACGTCTCTTTTCCCTTTAGGACCTCACACAGCAAGATTATTAATTAATTCTTTCTCATTGCATAGTACCTAATCTAGAATAGTCTGCTCCCTAGTGGGTTCCTCGACATACTGGTCTAAAAATAATCCCGTACACACTCCAGGAATTCATTTATCACAGTTTTATTGTTAATTTGATTTGCCCAGTCTGTATGTAGATTAAAGTTACCCATGATTACTGTCTCACCCTTGTTACATGAATCTCTAATTTCCTGTTTATTGCCATCTCGTAACATATCGCTACTGTTTTGAGGCCTATAGACAAATCCCACTAATGTTTTCCACTCCATTTTGCTTCTTAGCTCCACCCAGACTGATTCTACATTGAGATTTTCTGAGCCAATATCCTCTCTCACTATGGCATTGATTTCATCCCTAACCAACAACACCATCCCACATCCTTTTCCATTTCCCTGCATGATGATCCCCAGCTGAGGTTTCAACTGGACAAGCCTGATTACAGGGTTCAACCCAGCTTGATAGATCCTAACTTTTATTCCTTTGTTTAGATATGTGGAGTGGAACAGAGTCACAGGAGTCAGCTGATGAACTTTAACAGAAGAATAAAATATTTATTTAACAAGAAAAGCTGAACTATCTTACAATATTCCTTCAGCCACAACTATACCTTTACTAATAGATACTGATTTATAAGGATAACACAAGTTGCAAAAGCTTTCTTATACTCTAATGTCCATAGTAAGTACACAGTCCATGTAAACCTATGGCACCCTGTGGTCAGACACTCCACACTCTGAAACCAAGTGACAGGTGCCACCTCACACAGATGCTATGGTTCTCTCCTCAACTCCTGCCAGATGTTTGGGGAGATTGTTATCCCGAGATGCAGGGTAATGCTCTGGGGACCTGGGTTTGAACCCGACCGCCGTAGATGGTGGAATTTGAATCCAATAAATATTTGGAATTAATAAGTCTAATGATGACCCTGAAATTATTTTCAATTTTGTTAAAAACCCATCTGGTTCACTGATGTCCTTTTGGGAAGGAAACCTGCCTTCCTTACCTGGTCTGGCCAGATGTGACTCCAGGCCCATAGCAGGTTGATTTTAAATGCCCTCTGAGAAAAGGCAGTTAGGGATGGGCAATAAATGCTGGACAAGCCAACGTCTCTCAGAACCCATGAAAGAATAAAAACAACAGTGTGAGCCAATAGGCCTGACTGCACTCTATCTATCACACGAGGGTTTCCAATCTCCTCTCTCCAGGACCTCAACTTGGAATCTTCACTTACGATAAACTGACACTTTCTCTCTGGCACCTTCCACAAGAGTTCTCCTCCAGAGTTTTAAACTCGCATTCCTCTTCTTTGTGCGGCCACATGTATTCAACCTGTCTTCCGTACACTTCTCTCACCGACTCAGCCGTCAACAGTAACACTGCTTCACATGTCCATAGCAAAGAGTTACAGACCTTCAGTTATCTCTTTGAACCTTCTTGCCTCTTGCAAGCTGTTCTCTCTTTAAATCTGCTTTCTGCAGCTTTTGTCTCTTTGAACCTGAAGCTAGAGCCTTTCTCTCTGCTTGGGGCTTTCCCTATTTCTGTCTCTGCCCTTTCGTCTTGGGACCTTTTGGTTGGTTTGAGAGTCTGAAGCTCCCTCACAGACACAGAAATACACATCAAACTGAGGGCAGAATTTTATGCCCCACGGGTGGGCACGCGCCTGGCCCATTCGGATGCGTGGTGACATAGCGAGTGTCCCAATGTCATTGCACACTCATGCCCTCTCAGAGGGCACTTAAGAGCCAACCACATTGCTGTGGGTCTTTATTCACATATAGGTCAGACCAACTTGGGTTTCTGAGCTGGAATGGGGGCTGGGGACACTGTGGAGCATCCGCGAGTCTGAGACCATCGTGGATAGCACGTTTAGAGAGGTGGTCACACAGCGGCTGAAGGGACTCGAGGAAGGTAGGGAATGGGTGACCACCATGCAGTCCAAGAGAAACCGGCAGGTAGTTCTGGAGTCCCCTGAAGTCCCGCTAGCAAATCAGTATTCCATTTTGGAGGCTGATGAGGGCACTGGTTCCTCCAGGGAGTGCGGACAGAGCTAAGCATCTGGCACCGCAGGCAGCCTATCTGTATAGGAGGGGAGGAAGGGAGGAAGAGCAAAAGTAATAGAGAGTTCTATAGTCAGGGGAACAGATAGGTGCTACTGTGGCCATCAACGTGACTCCAGGATGGTGTGTTGCCTCCCTGGTGCCAGGGTCCGGGATGTGACTGAACAGCTGCAGGGCACTCTGAAGGGGGAGGGTGATAAGTCAGAGGTCATGGTACATGTTGGTGCCAATGACATAGGTAGAAAGAGGGATGAGGTCTTGCATCAAGAATTCAGGGAGTAAGGCAGTAGACTGAAAAACAGGATCTCTCAGATTGTAATCTCTGGATTACTCCCAATGCCACGTGCAAGCAAGCACAGAAATAGGAGAATGGCGCAGATGAATATATGGCTTAAGAGTTGGTGCAGGAGGGAGGATTTTAGATTCCTGTATCAATGGGACTGTTTCTGGGGAAGGTGGGACCTATACAAGTGGGACATTCTACATCTGAACCAGAGCAGGACTAATATCCTTGCGGAAGGGTTTGCTAGTGCTGTTGGGAGAAGTTTAAAGTAATTCAGCAGGGGGAGGTGACACAGAATGTTCGCAGAGTAGGGACACATCATAAGAGAGTAAAACAATCAAGTCAGAGGGAGTACAGCTGCATTAAGTTTCAAGGTAGTAAGGCAAGGTTGGATGGCCTTTACTCTAGTATCAGGAATATTGCAGGTAAAATGGATGAGTTAAAGGTGAGGATTGACACGTGGAATTGTGATACAGTAGCCATCACTGAGACATGGCTGAGGGAGGGGCAGGATTGGCAGCTCAACATTCTGGGATATAGAATCTTTAAGCGAGACAGGAGAGGGGGTAAAACAGGAGGAGGCATTGCATTATTAGTTAAGGAGTCCGTTACTGCAGTAAGGAGAGATGATATCTTGGAGGGGGCATCGAATGAAGCTTTATAGGTAGAGCTTAGGAATGAAAAAGGGGCAGCCGCATTATTAGGTGTTTATTATAGACCCCCAGATAGTCAGCGGGAAATTGAGGAGCAAATATGTGCGCAATTTGTGGAGGTGTGTTAAAACAATAACAATAGGGTCATTATATTGGTGATTTCAACTTTCCCAACATTAATTGGGATAGACATAGTGTTAAGGGCTTGGATGGAGTGGATTTCTTGAAATGTGTACAGGAGAACTTTTTATGTCAATATGTAAAGGGTAAAACAAGGGACGGCGCAGTGCTGGATCTAATTCTGGGAATGAAGCCGGACAGGTGGCTGAGGTGGTGGTTTGGGGAGCATTTTAGTAATAGCAACCACAACATGGTATAGTTTAAACTTGTTAAGGAAAAAGAAATAGACAAGTTGCAAAAAAATGTTTTGGTTTGGGGATAGTGGATTTTAGTAAAATAAGGCAGGATCGGGCCAGGGTAGACTAGGAACAGCTACTTGTGGGGAAATCTACAGAGGAGCAGTGGAGATGTTCAGAAAGGGAAATGGGGAGGGTACAGGCTCAACATGTTCCCTCCAGGGTGAAAGAAAGGCGTAACAAGCCAAGAGAACCATGGATGACCAGAGATATTCAGGTTACGATGAGAAGGGAAAGAGAGGCTTTTAGTAGGTACAAGGGGAGCAAATCAGTGAAGGCATTAGTGGAGTAGAGAAAGTGCAGAATGGAGCTTAAGAAAGCAATAAGAAGGGTGAAGAGGGGATATGAGAAAGCTCTGGTTGATAAAAGTAGGGAAAATCCCGAGATACTCTATAAGTATATAAATGGGAAGAGGATAACCAGGGAAAGAGTAAGGCCTGTTAGGGACCAAGGGAGCAATTTATGGGTAGAGCCAGAGGACATCGGTAGATTGTTGAATGAATGTTTCACATCCGTCTTCACCCAAGAGAATGAGGATGAAGATATGGAACTCGGGGAAAGAGACTGTGAGGTTCTTGAGCAAATTGATTTATGGAGTGACAAGGTATGAGAGGTGTTGGCAGGCTTAAAAGTGGACAAGTCTCCAGATCCAGATGATTTGTGTCCCAGACTGCTGAGGGAGCCAAGGGAGGAGATCGCAGGGGCTCTGACCCAAATTTTTAATTCCTCTCTGGCCGTGGGGCAGGTGCCAGAGGATTGTAGAATAGCTAATGTGGCTAGCGCTGAGTGCTATGTTTCTCTGTTTGTATACCCAGGATCCCATCATCCTGCCAGGCTAGTTCAAACCCTCCCCAGTGTCACCAGAACCCTCCCCACAGAGATATTGGTGCTGACACCATTGGGATGGAGCCCACCCGGCTTGTACCCATCCCACCTCCCCAAACCCAATCCCAGTGTCCCAGGAATGTGAATCCCTCCCTCCTGCACCCTGTCTACAGCCACACAATCAGCTGCTCAATTCCCCTATTTCTGTTCTCATTCACTCGTGGCACCTGGAGTCACCTCGGGATTACAGCCTTTTGAGGTTCAACTTCTTCATTTCTTTCCCTGCTCCTTAAAATCTGCCCCAAGGACCTCATCCCTCTTCCTACCTTCCTGACTGGTTCAGATATGGAGCACGGCCTCTGTCTGATTTACCTGACTGATAAATCCAATCAGAAAATGAAGAATGAAGATGCTGAGAGACAACAAGAGAAACTTTCTTCAAAAATCTCCTTTATTTCATCATCACATTTTCAATTTAGAAAAGTGAGGAGCTGAGAAATCAGTGAAACAAGGAGGGAAACGAAGGGATCAAAGAATAAAAACACTGAGATTATCAATGGAATCAGAGACAGAGAATCCCACCGCCTGTCCCAACTCCACCCCCACCCCCAGGGTCGGTCCCATCTCCACCCCCAACCCCACCCGCAGTGTGGGTCTCATCCCCACACACACCCCCAGTGTCCTATCCACCCCCCCACACCCACCGCCAGTGTCTGTCTCATCCCCACAACCTCCCCCAGTGTCTGCTCCACCTCTACCCCATCCTCCAAAGTCCTCCCCACCCCGACACTCTCCCCCCGTGTCTGCCTTAGGCACTGTCCCCTTTACCAGTGTTAATCCTACCCCTACCCCTGCTCCCAGTGTCTCCCCCCACCCTATCTTCCAGTGCCGGTCCCAAAACCCACCCCCGCTCCCGGTGTGTCTCCCACCCCCACCCCTCTCCCATTGTCACGCCCACTCCTGACTCTCATCCAGTGTCTCCCACGCCTCCAAACCCCTCTCTGTGTATCATCCCCACAACCTCTCCCAGTGTCTGTATGACTGCCACCCACTCTCCCTCTCTCTGCCATACAAAAACCCCTTCCGCCCCTGTCTGCTCGACCTACACCCCGTCTCTGCATCTGTCACACCCCACGATCTCCAGCCCCTCACTGCTCCCTGGTGGTTAGTGTTAGGTTTGCAGCTCCATCCATTTGCAGCTGAGGGTGTCTCATTGCCTGGGACCCACATTAACACAGTTCCACCATCTTGTTTCAGTCACTTTTTGCGATTGTGGTTTACACAGGAAACGTTAGTTACCATCGAGAATATTTACTGCTTATTATCACATCAGCTGGAAATTTACAAGTAATCGGAGAATCAGTTTCTGAATCCAGTCCTGAAACACCTTCCACATTCTGCCTGTGGCCCAGGAGAATATTGCGCCACTTCAACAGTCACAGTATTTTAAATGGTTTTAAAATTCTGTGCTCTCAATGACTTCCCTCTTCAATTCCTCAGTCCCTTTTCCAGAAATGTGACTGCAGTTTGGACCCATTCCTCACTCGCTTTAGTACAAATTCTCATATTCCGCTTGTTTGTAAAACTGAAAGAATGAAATGAGGTGTGGTTATCAGAGTCACAGATACCAGCTCCAAACCTTTCATTTAAACACACTGCAGTAACAAATCCCTTTAAGTACTTACACAACGGCAGGAGTGGAGCAGCCAATTGTTTTCGTGTAGCTTAGAAGTCTTTTATGAGGAATACGGGTGGGTTTAAAATTCTCACAGCATTCGAATATTACAGGGCCAACTAGAATGAGGAGGAGAAATGAACACAGTTAAACATGGAGTGGGTATCACAGCAGATTCTCACTGAGAGGAACATTATCCTTCATGTTTAATACAGAAATACAGCGAGTCTACAGAAGAGAAACAGGACATTTGGCCCATCTGCTCTATACTGGTGTTTCTGAGCCTGCTTCCATAGTCACCAATCAGCTTCCTCCTTTCTAGAGAAAAGACACACAGCCTGTTCACCCTTTACATACACAGGACAAGCTGATCACACTGTTAAAACACAAATGGGATAAATAGAGGCATCGAGTGTAAAAGATATCTTCATCAAACCCGGGTTAGGTCTCAGTTGCTTCACTGTCTGCAGCTTCCTCCGGACAGAGTGAGCATTGAACACTAATAAATAATACAAGCAATTGATGGAACCCAGCAGTGGGTTTGTAACCTGTTAGTAACAGTTTTGGCCATTCTCAGATTCTCGGAGAATATGGGCAGTAAAGAAGCCTCTCTCTCACCTGGTGAAGCAGCAGCATCCTGGATCAAGCAGAGGCCCAGTGCTCCCAGAACAGCAGCAGCCACACACAGTGCTGTCTTCATCATGTCCTTTCCAAGTTGCAAGTGTTCAGTGTTGAAGGGTGAGTGTGGGGTGAGGATTGAGTTGTCCCCTCATGATTTATATCATGTAAAACTGTACAGAGTCAGCATTACGGAGATGCCCTGGGAGATCCCCCATTCTCCAGCAATGAAAGTTCTCCGGTGTAATTGTTCCTCCATTCCTGCGATCCCTGGAAAGGGAAGTACATGTTGTTCTGTGAATGGGAGTTCTTGGCTTCAGCACGGAATGGCTGGAACTTTCTCGGTCAGTGTTTCTCAGTAAACTGTCAGCTCATTTCCCTCAGAAAATCTCACAACTTCCCTAGCTGAGCAAGGAGAGAGGCAATGGGAAGAATCAAACTTCCTGATTGGTCCATTCCATACTGAGCACCCAGCTCTGGGCAGGCAGTGAGTTTAACATCAACATATATCACTGCATGTGGGAAAGAAATACTGCATTTCTATAGCACCTTTCACCACCTCAGGATGTCCCAAAACCCCTCCCAATCGGTGAAACACCCCAGAAGGGTTGTCACTGTTATAATGTAGGAAAGACAGCAGGAGGTTTGTACACAGCAAGATCCCACAAACAGCAATGTAATAATAACCTGATAATCTGTTTTAATGATGTTGAGTGAGGGATAAATATTCCCCAGGACACCTGGGAGAGCTGTCCTGCTCTTCTTCCAAATTAACCCATAGGATATTTTACATCCACTTGCGAGGGTGGACAGGGCCCCAGTTTAATGTTACCTCTGAAATACCACACCCCCGGCAATGCAGCACTCCCTCAGTACGGCAATTGCAGAGTCTGCCAAGATTTTGTGCTCAATGTTTTCGGAGTGGGATTTGGAGCTTTGACCTTCTGTGTGAGAGGTCAGAGTGTGACCCAGTGACCCACTGAGCCCAGCTGAGAATGAGGTAACTGATGGTGTTAATGGAAGGATTGTGAATTGTTCTGCGATTGGGTCCTTCCATTTTGGACTCTAGGCGCCGGATTTGTTTAACAGACAGAATGTAGACATACTCTGGTATCTGCTTAACCCTCATCTATTAATACTACTTCTAAACAGATTACAGAGTAGGCAAGTTGCTCCACAGCATGATTCCAACCTCTCTGAAACACGTGACTGATGATGTCAGTTCCACATCATCGTTTGGCCCATTGATTAGGCTATCAATAATGTTAACCCTTTATGTTGCACACAAACATCAAATTACAGATGTCAGAGATCAGAGAACAGAATTCAGGCACTCTCTTTACACAGGGAAAGTTAGTTACCATTGGGAATCATTAATGTTTATAATATAAACTGGAAAATTACAAATGAAGAGAGAATAAGGCTGAAGCATTTGCTACAATCTTCAGCCAAAAGTGCCGAGTGGATGATCCATCTCGGCCTCCTCCAGAGGTCCCCAGCACCACAGATGCCAGTCTTCAGCCAATTCCATTCACTCCACGTGATATCAAGAAATGGCTGAAGGCACTGGATACTGTAAAGGCAATGGGCCTTGACATTATTCCAGAAATAGACTGAAGACTTGTGCTTCAGAACTCACCGCGCCCCTAGCCAAGTTGTTCCAGAACAGCTACAACACTAACATCTACCCAGCAATGTGGAAAATTGCCCAGGTATGTCCTGTACACAAAAAGCAGGACAAATCCAACTGGCCAATTATTGCCCCATCAATCTACTCTCCATCATCAAAGTGATGGGAGGGGTCATCAACACTACTATCAAGTGGCACTTGCTTCGCAATAAACTGCTCACTGACACCCAGTTTGGGCTCCGCCAGGGCCACTCAACTTCTGACCTCATTACAACCTTGGTTCAAACATGGACAAAAGAGCTGAACTCCCAAGGTGAGATGATAGTAACTGCCCTTGACATCAAGGCAGCATTTGACCAAGGAGCCCTAGCAAAACTGGAGTCAATGGGAATCAGGGGGAAAACTCTCCGCTGGTTGGAGTCATACCTAGAACAAAGCAAGATAGTTGTGTTTGTTGGAAGTCAATCATCTCAGCTCCAGGGCATCACTGCAGGAGTTCCTCAGCGTAGTGTGCTAGGCCCAACCATCTTCAGCTGCTTCATCAATGACCTTCCTTCCATCATAAGGTCAGAGGTGGGGATGTTCGCTGATGATTGCACATGTTTAGCACCATTTGCGACTCCTCAGATACTGAAGCAGTCCATGTCCAAATGCAGCAAGACCTGGACAATATCCAGGCTTGGGCTGACAAGTGGCAAGTAACATTCATGTCACGCAAGTGTCAGCCAATGACCATCGCCAACAAGAGAGAATCCACCCTCACCCCTTGATAGTCAATGGCATTACGATCACTGAAGCCCCCACTATCTACATCCTGGGGGTTACCATTGACCAGAAACTGAACTGGACAATTCATATTAAATAATTTAATCCGGAATAAGCTAGTGGCAGTAATGATTGTCCTGAAAACCCATCTGGCTCACCAACACTCTTCATGGAAGAGAATCTGTCGTCCCGACCCGGTCCGGCCTACAAGCCATATAAATACTGTGGCTACAAGAGCAGGTCAGAGGCTGGGAATCCTGTGATGAGTAACTCACCTCCTGACCCCCCAAAGTATGTCTATCATCTACAAGGTACAAGTCAGGATTGTAGCGGGATACTCTCCCCTAGCTTGAATGAGTGCTCCTCGAAAACACTCAAGAAGCTGGACACCATCCAGGACAAAGCAGCCTACTTGAGTGGCACCACATCAACAAACATTCACTCTCTCCACCACTGACACACAGTAGCAGCAGTGTATACCATCTACAAGATCCACTGCAGTAACTCACCAAACCTCCTTAGACAGCACCTTCCAAACCCCCAACCATTATCATCTAGAAGGACAAGGGCAGCAAGCACATGGGAACACCGCCACCTAGAAGATCCCCTCCAAGCCACTCACTATCCTGACTTGGAAATATATTGCCGATCCTTCATTGTTGCTGGGTCAAAATCCTGGGATTCCCTTCCTAACAGCATTGTGGATGTACCTACACCACATGGACTGCAGCAGTTCAAGAAGGCAGCTCACCACCACCTTCTCAAGGGCAACTAGAGATGGGCAATAAATGCTGGCCCAGCCCATGAATGAATAAAAAAAAAAGTGAAAAAGAAATAATCCCTTTGTGGACCCAGTCCTGAAACACCTTCTACATTCTGCCTGTGACCCAGTAGAATATCGCACCACCTCAACAGTCACTGGGTTTTGAATGTTTTTAGTGGTGCTGTGCTTTCAATATCTTTTTCACTCAAGTCTCACTTTCTTCAGTTTCCTTTTCAGGCCTATTACTGACAATTTAACCCATTCTTCACTCACTCGTCACAAACCCACACACCAGACCCCATCTCCCCAACATAATTTAACACTAACCTACTCAAGCAGATATTAGAGCACATGATCACAACTTGTTCAAAGAGTTCGGTTTAAGAGGTGGCAGGATGAAGGAGAGGCAGAGAGTGGAGTGGTTCAGGGCGGGAACGCCAGGGTTTGGGCCCAGGCAGCTGACGGTATAACTGCCAATGATGGAGTGAATGAAATCAGGGAGACTGAAGCAACCAGAACTGGAGGAGTGCAGAGATCCTGAGAGTTGTGGGTCTGGGGGAGGGTTACAGTGGAAGGGGTGGAGGTGAGGCCATGTAAACAACAACGAGAATTTATAAATTGAGGCTTTGCTTAACTGGGAGCCAGTGGAGATTTGCAGAAGGGAAAACAGTTCGGAACAGTTTTTACTGGTGTTCCATTTTAAGGTATACAAGACCAGCTCAGACCAATACTCTTAATTCCCAGTCTTCACTGCTTTTTTATTTTGGGCAGGGAATGGTAACATAGAAGGATTGGGATTGGATTAAGAATCCAGAGGCTTGAATTAATCCTCTGTAAACTTCAGTGGTAATGTCACCATTGCAGCTGTAGGATCTAAATTTTATTAATTAATAAATCCAGAATGAAAAGCTAGCCTCCGTAATGATGAGGAGATAATGCTGGAATTGTAAATACCCATCTGGTTCACTAATGTCCTTTAGTGAAGGAAATCATCTGTTCTTACCCGGTCTGGCCCATATGTGACTCCAGGCCCACAGCAATGTGGTTAACACTGGAATGGCCTCGCCAGCCACTCATTTCAGGATAATAAGGGTGGGGAAAGAATCTGGATTTTCCAGGGATCCTACATCCTGTGAATAAGTTTAATAAAGAGCAAAGGGCTGATGGGGAAATGGGATTGGTGTGAGTTAGGACACAGGCATCAGGGGTTTGAATGATCTTGGGTTTACAGGATTAGAAAGTGCACTGGAACAGTTGAGCCCAGGGTGAAGAGTATGGAAGGGACTTTCAGCAACAGAGGAGCTGAGACCGGGCTGGAGTCGGCCGATATTATGCAGCAGGGGCGAGTCTGTCTTACTGATGGTGTGGGTGTGGTCAGAAGTTCATCTCAGGGGCCGATAGGACCCCATGTTGTGAGGAGTATGGTTCTGACAGCTCCTAATCACACTCTGCCCATAGAGTCTGTCAGAGCAGGCTGCACTGTGTAAGTGTGAGAGCTTAATCCAGACTGTTAGTGAGACTGGGATTGGGAATGGGGACAGGAGCAGAGATTGTGAATGGGATTGGGAACAGGTATTTGAATGGGATTGGTAGCACAAATTGTGATTGGGATTGGAAACAGGAATTGTGAATGGGATTGGGAACAAGGGTTGTGAATGGGATTGGGAGCAGCAATTATGAATGGGATTGGGAGCAGGCGTTGTGAATGTGATTGGGAAGAAGGATTGTGAATGGGATTAGGAACAGGAATTGTGAATGGGACTGGGAAGATGAGAGCTGGATCAGCTTGGTGTGGGTTTGATTTGGTGAGACACAGGCTCAAGGGAAAGAGATACCGCTGTTTTGTGCACCGTGGCTGAATTGGTGTTCAGAGGGAGAGAGGGTGCAAGGAGGGAGAGGGGCTCAGGAGGAAATGGAGTTCAGGGTGAAGTGGGGAGACACTCTGCTCTCTCTCATTTTCTCTCTGTCTCCCTGGTTCCTCCTCAGTGGGAGGAGGGTCTGGTGGGGCTGCTGCACTGTGTACCAGGGGCCTCAGGGTGTTGATGTGGACCCCAACACTTGTTGTGTTTCCTATTTAAGAGTAGAGGGGAGAGGGTGTGAAACCCCCACCCATTGGGACCTTCCATAGGGAACCACCTTCATCCCCCAAGGGAACTTTGTAATCCAGAATCCAAGAGAGCAAAAGATGGCAGGGTATTGAACTACGCGAGCTATTGCTGGCCAGCACTCACCTGAAGGCCATCGATGGAGAACTGAGAGTGTGGAGATTGGAGAGTTGGGCTGTGTTCACTAAGCCAGTGATCGGAGAGCAGTTTAAACAACTCTCTCTCTCTCTCTCTCTACCTGAGGGCAGCTGCACTGTGCAGACTGACCTGGAATCTTCCCCGAACTTCACTGCTCAAAACCGGAAGCTTTGTCTATATAATGTCCATATTTAATATTCCCCTCGTTCACTGAATCACACACACATTCTCCAGAAAAACAGTCTCTTAGAAATGCAGCAGTGAACAAGAAAGGGGAAAGTGATGCCATTTAAACTCCATCTGAATATCACCAGCTGCAGCTTTCACTTCCCTCCCGGGGACACTGAGCGTTTCTGCTGGGACAATTCAGAGAGATCAGGAAGAGAGCAGCTCGGGGTAATAACACTCACATTGGGATAGGATTCAGAAACTCTCAGCTCACACACAGGGCTGGCACATGAAAAGTAATATTCACGCCACACAAGTGCCAGGCAATGACCATCTCCAAGAAGGGAGAGTCTACTCATTGCCACTTGACCTTCAGTGGAATTACCATCACTGAATCCCTCACTATCAACATCCTAGGGTTACCACGGAAACTGAACTGGACTAGTCATATAAATACTGTGGCTATAATACCAGGTCAGAGGGTAGGAATCCTGCGTTGAGTAACTCACCCCCTGACTCCCCAAAGCCCGTCCACCATCTACAAGGCAGAAGTCAGGAGTGTGATGGAATACTCCCCACTTGCCTGGATGAGTGCTGCTCCAACAACACTCAAGAAGCTTGACACCATCCAGGACAAAGCAACGCGCTGGATCGGCACCACATCCTCAAACATTCACTCCCTTCACCACCGATGCACAGTAGCAGCAGTGTATACCATCTACAAGATGCACTACAGGAATTCACCAATACTCCTTTGACAGCACCTTCCAAACCCATGACCCACTACCACGTAGAAGGACAAGGGCAGCAGATAGATGGGAACACCACCACCTGGAAGTTCCCCTCCAAGTCACTCACCAAGCCTGACTTGGAAATATTTCGCTGTTCCTTCACTGTTGCTGGGTCAAAATCCTGGAACTCCCTCCCTAACAGCACTGTGGGACTAGCTACACCACATGGACTGCAGGGGCTCAACAAGACAGCTCACCACCGCCTTCTCAAGGGCAATTAGGAAAGGACAATAAATGCTGGCCCAGCCAGCGAAGCCAACATCCCGTAAATCAATGAAAAGAAAACTGTCACCACCTTAGGATGTCCCAAAATACCATTTCTGAAGTGTCGTCACTGTTATAATGTAGGAAAGACAGCAGGAGGTTTGTACACAGCAAGACCCCACAAACAGCAATTTAATAACAACCTGATAATCTGTCTTAATGATGTTGAGTGAGGTGTTGTGCTTTCAATATCTTTTTCACTCAGGCTAAATTTCTTCAGTCTGCTTTGTGTGCCTATTACTGCTGATCACCCTCACCCACACAGAGAGCGCTGAGCGCTTCCGGGCACGCATCATGCTGGGCGGGCCTGAATTGGCCCACCCACATAAAATGAGGGTGTGGCCCGATCAGGAACGCTGATTGTGTTCTCGCCTGCCCCTGCCTGCCCCCATACAACACCCCACCACCCCGGCGGGGGGAGTTTTCTGCCCCAGATGAATGTGTGGCTGGTGAGATGGTACTGGAGGGAGGGATTCACATTCCTGAGGCTGGGGAAGATGGGACCAGTACAAGCTGGATGGGTTGCACCCCAGTAGGACTGGGACCAATACCCTCACAGGAGTCTCCGCTAGTAGTGTGGGCAAGGGTTTAAACTAGAGTGTCAGGTGGATGGGAGCCTGAGTGAAGAGACACAAGAGAGGGAAACAAAGACAAGAATGAAAGACAGAAAAGTAGAAAGCAAAAATGCAAGGCAAGAGGAAACAAGGTCTAGTAGCAAATAGGGCCAAAGTGCAAAAAAAATGTGTAAAATGCTAGAGAGGAGTCCAGAGGCACTGCATCTGAATGCACGGAGCATTCGCAATGAGGTAGATGAATTGACAGCACAAATATATATAAACAGGTTCGATATGATTGTGATTATGGAGACATGGCTGCTGGGTGACCAAGGCTGGGAACTGAATATCCAAGGGTATTCGATATTTAGGAAGGACAGGGTGTTAGGAAATAGAGATAAAAGCAAAAAACTGCGGATGCTGGAAATCCAAAACAAAAACAAAAATACCTGGAAAAACTCAGCAGGTCTGACAGCATCTGCGGAGAGGAACACAGTTAACGTTTCGAGTCTGTATGACTCTTCAACAGAACTAAGGAAAAATAGAAAAGAGGTGAAATATAAGCTGGCTTAAAGGGGGGTGGGACAAGTAGAGCTGGATAGAGGGCCAGTGGAGATTGCCAAAAGATGTTATAGACAAAAGGACAAAGAGGTGTTGAAGGTGATGATATTATCTAAGGAACGTTAACTGTGTTCCTCTCCGCAGATGCTGTCAGACCTGCTGAGTTTTTCCAGGTATTTTTGCTTTTTTTTAGGAAATAGAGATAGTTTAAGTAAGTTATACTGGTATCTGTGGGTCTGAGGAATGGGTTTTAGCTTTAAAGTTTAAGGGCAGGATTTTTGGGTCATTGAATGGGCCTGGGAGTAGCCAGGAAACGGCCCACCCCCTGCGATCGGCCCCTAGCCATGATTTCACGCTGGCTGGCAAATTAGCTGGCAGCCAGTGTAAAATGGGTGCAGAAAGGCTCAGCTCTGCCAGGGTGGGGGCGGCAGGACGGCGGGCACTGAAGTCAGTGCGAGCGCTGGGGGAATGCAGAAGGAAAGCTCCCCGAAGGCAGAGAGCTGCCTCATGGAGCTGAAGAATTTAAAATCAAAAATAAAGATTTGGAAATTCTGAAAAAAATGTCCCTACACAGGACTCACTCACATGAATGTAAACATAATAAAAATTATGTCAAAACATGTTTATTTTTAAATTAATGTTGAACTACATCCCACCCGTGGATGAGGTTTCCTCAAAAATACAAAGACCATCTGGCTGATTCACCCGCCTGCCAAATATAAGGTTGGATGGGCAGTGAAAAATCTCTCTTAATTAATAACTTAATGGCCTTAATACACCACTTGATGGGTGGCAGGTGCTCTGCTGAATCTCATGCATGCCTACCGACTGAAATATCATGTGATGACATTGGGACACTTGCCCATGTCACCATGTGCCCGTTCGGGTCAGGCGCGTGCCTGCCCGTGGGGCATAAAATACTGCCCGATGTTTGATTTGTATTTCTGTGTCTGTGTGTTAAGAAAAGCCAAATGGAGTTTTAGTTTCATTTTAAAAAGTTGCATTTGTAATGAGGTTTTTTTACGACTATTACAGCGAGGTTAAACAAACAAGAGTAGAAGAATTGGGCTGTTGCTTAGCAACAGGGGCCCAGAAAGCCAAATACCTCTCATAGAAACACACTGAAAAACTAAAGAAGCAGCAGTTTTAAGTTTCAGTTTGAAGCCAGAACCCTAGAGAGAATGGACACTGGGAGAGGGTGCTGCAAATTTCCCAAAAGAACCAAAAAACCCCAAGGCCAAAGGAATGAGGTGGAAACAGGGGAAAGTCGCAAGCAGAACTTTTAGTCAAAGGAATGATAGGAACCTGGGAAAGGTGTTGTTAATTAAGTTAAGAGTGAGGGGCAGATAGAAAGGGTCCAAACTTCAGGTTTAAAGAGACAAAAGCTGCAGAAAGCAGATTTAAAGCGAGAACAGCTTGCAAGGGGCAAGAAGGTTAAAAGAGATAACTGAAGTTCTGTAACTCTTTGCTATGCACATGTGAAATAGTGTTACTGTTGACGGCTGAGTCGGTGAGAGAGTGCATGAAAGACTGCTTGAATGGATGTGGCCACCCAGAGAAGAAGAACATTGGAAAGTGAGTTTGAAACTCTGGAGGTGAACCTTGGCGGAAGGCGTCTGATAGAAAGTGTCAGTTTAACACACGAGAAGATTCCAAGATGAGGCCCTGGAGAGAGGAGATTGGAAATCCTCATGTGAAAGATAAAGTGCAGTGAGACCGGTTGGCTCACATTTTTGTTTTCATTCGTTCATGGGGTGTGAGAGATGCTGGCTTGACCAGCATTTATTGCCCATTACTAATTGCCTTTTCTCAGAAGGCATTTAAAAATCAACCTCATTGCTGTGGGTCTGGAATCACATTTCGGCAGACCAGGTAAGGACGGCAGATTTCCTTCCCTAAAGGACATTAATGAACCAGATGGGTTTTTTTATGACAAATGAAAATAGTTTCAGGGTCATTATTAGACTTTTAATTCCCAATTTTGATTTAATTCAAATTCCACCATCTGCCATGGTGGGATTTGAACACGGGTCACAAGAGCATTACCCTGGGTTCCTGAGTTTCTGGGTTACTAGGCCAGCAAAAATACCACAATGCCATTCCCTCCCCAAAAGTCTGGCATGAGTTGAGGTGAGAAGCATAGCATCTGTCACTAGGCTTCAGAGTGTTGGAGTGTCTGACTACAGGGTGCCATAGGTTTACATAGACTGTATACTTACTGTGGACATTAAATTATAAGAAAGCTTTTGTAACTTGTGTTATCCTAACAAATCTGTATATATTTGTAAAGGCGTAGTTGTGGTTGCAGGAATATCGTAATATAGTTCAGCTTTTCTTGTTTAATAAATGTTTTATTCTTTTGTTAAAGTTCATCAGCTGACTCCTGTGACTCTGTTCCACTCCACATATCTAAACAAAGGAATAAAAGTTAGGATCTATCAAGCTGGGTTGAACCCTGTAATCAGGCTTGTCCAGTTGAAACCTCAGCTGGGGATCATCATGCAGGGAAATGGAAAAGGATGTGGGATGGTGTTGTTGGTTAGGGATGAAATCAATGCCATAGTGAGAGAGGATATTGGCTCAGAAAATCTCAATGTAGAATCAGTCTGGGTGGAGCTAAGAAGCAAAATGGAGTGGAAAACATTAGTGGGATTTGTCTATAGGCCTCAAAACAGTAGCGATATGTTACGAGATGGCAATAAACAGGAAATTAGAGATTCATGTAACAAGGGTGAGACAGTAATCATGGGTAACTTTAATCTACATACAGACTGTGCAAACCAAATTAACAATAAAACTGTGATGAATGAATTCCTGGAGTGTGTACGGGATTATTTTTAGACCAGTACATTGAGGAAATATTCTAGAATACTTTTTTAGATTTGTTACTGTGCAATGAGAGGGAGTTAATTAATAATCTTTCTGTGTGGGGTCCTAAAGGGAGCAGAGAACATAACATGATAGAATTCTTCATCATTACCAAGTTACCAAGTATCCTGCAGGTGGGCACTACGGTCAGTCACTCCGTTTCTGGCCCTTCCCCCTGTTTTCAGTGGTGACTATTCCACAGTGGCTGCAGCAGCGAGTCCTCATAGCAACATCCTTTTAAGTCAAAATTCCAGCCTCCCAGGGCCTGGCACAGTCCCTTCCCAAAACAAGTCTCAGTTCTCATCGATTCTCTTCACAGGCACTGCTAAGCCACACAGACTTCACAATATCCGCATCTTCTGATGGTGTCTTCCCATCTGTCATCCTTCAAGTGTTACATCCTTCATCTTCTGATGGCCGTACTAGGTGACCACTCTAAGGTTACTCATCACCCCGCCCTGTAACCCAAGCGTCACTGAATGCATTAAAAAAAGGATAAAGAAAAGACAGCTAAGTTTATATTCTAGCTTGAACAATGGAAAACGAAGATGTAGTTTAAATCCCAGCTCTGCATGGCCAGTGTTGAAAAAACAAGGCCTGGGATAACAGGTAACTATGGTTTATTATTGATTAATTAATCAAAGCACAACCATAGCTGGGTTAAGATCAATGTAAGATTTAATGCAAAATCACTTTAAACCTTCACCAAAGGCTTAAAATCAAGGGTAAAGCAGAAATAAAATGCAAAAATACAAAACTGCAAAAATTACAGGCTGCCAGCCTGCTGGCCTCAGGCCTACAATGCATCGCAACAGTTATACATTCCTTTCTGGTGCAGCAAGACAACAGGAATTGTGGCCCAACCCTGGCCAACACGAGAAATTAAGGATAGTATTAGATCCAAAGAGAAATCATATAAAGTTTGCTAGAAAAAGTAGCAAGTCTGAGGATTGGGAGCAGTTTAGAATTCAGCAAAGCAGGACCAAGAGATTGATTAAGAGGTAAAAAAGTAAAGTATAAGAGTAAATTGCAAGCAACATAAACGTAGACTGTAAAAGCTTCTATATCAATGTAAAAAGAATAAGATTAGTGAAGACAAATGTAACTCACTAACAGTCTGAAACGGGAGAATTTGTAGTAAACAGCAAGGAAATGGCAGGACCATGAAACAACTACCTCAGTCCTGTCTTCACAGGGGAAGACACAAATAACTTACTGGAAATACTAGGGAATCGAGGGTCTAGAAAGGAGGAGGAATTGAAGTAAATCTGTATTACTAAAACAATAGTGCTGGAGAAATTAATGGGACTGACAGCCAATAAATCCCCAGGGCCCAAAAATCTACATCCCAGGGTACAAAAGGAGGTGGCCATGGAAATATTGGATGCACTGGTTGACATCTTCCAAAATTCTGTGAATTTTGGAACAGACCCGGCAGATCGGAGGGTGGCAAATGTAACCCTACTATTTAAAAATGGAGGGAGGGAGAAACAGGGAATTAGAGAGGGTTGGCCAACATCAGTGCAGGGAAAATGTTAGTGTCAGTCATAAAGGATGTGATAACAGAACAAAAACTGGAGCTTTTTGAGGATGTAACTAGCAGAATAAATAAGGGAGAGCCAGTGAGTGTGGTAAATTTGGATTTTCAGGAAGGTTTTGATAAAGTCCCACATAAGAGGTTGGTGTGTAAAATTAAAGCACATGGGTATGGGGGTAATATATTGGCATGGATTGAGAATTGTTTAGCAGACAAGAAACAGACAGTAGGAATAAATGGGTCTTTTTTGGAATGGCAGGCGGTGACTAATGGGGTACCACAGGGATCAATGAATGGGCCCCAGCTATTCACAATATACACCAATGATTTGGATGAGGGAACCAAATTTATTATTTCCAAGTTTGCGGATGACACAAAACTAGTTGGGATTGTGAGTGGTGAGGAGGGTGTAAAGAGACTTCATGGTGATTTAGACATGTTGAGCAAGTGGACAAATACATGGCAGGTGCAGTGTAACGTGGATAAATACTCCACCTCAGTAGGAAGAACAGAATGGCAGAGTATTATTTAAATGGTGATAGATTGGGAAATGTTGATGTACAAAGGGACCCTGGGTGTCCTTGTACACCAATCACTGAAAGCAAACATGCAGGTGCAGCAAGCAGTTAAGAAGACAAATGGTACATTGGTCTTCATTACGAGAGGACTTGAGTACAGGAGCAAGGATGTCTTACTGCAGCTGTACAGGTCCTTGGTGAGACCACACCTGGGGTATTGTGTACAGTTTTGGTCTCCTTATTAAAGAAAGGATATACTTGCCATAGAGGGAGTGCAGCGTATGTTCACCAGACTGATACCTGGGATGGCAGGATTGTTGTATGAGGAAACATTGGGCTGACTAGGCCTGTATTCACTGGAGTTCAGAAGAATGAGCGGGGGTCTCTTGAAACATATAAAATTCTGACAGAGACAGACAGATTGAATGCCGGGATGATGTATCCTCTGGCTGGGGGTCTGGAACAAGGGGTCACGGTCTCAGGATATGGAGTAGGCCATTTAGGACTGAGCTGAGCAGAAACATCTTCACTCAGAGGGTGGTGAACCTGTGGAATTCTCTACCACAGAAGGGTGCAAATGCCAAGTCATGAATATATTTAAGAAGGAATGGATCCTCAGTGTGAATGGATCCTCAGTGTGAATAGATTCTCACTGTGAATGGATCTCAGCGTGAATAGCTGCTCAATGTGAATGAATCCACAATGTGAGTTGATCCTCAGTGTGAAGGGATCCTCTGTGTGAATAGACACTTACTGTGAATGGATTCTCTCTGTGATCGGATCTCAGTGTGAATGGATACTCAGTGTAAACTGATTCCAAGGGAGAATGGATCCTCAGTGTGAATGGACACACACTGTGAATGGATTCTCGAAGTGAATGGATCGCAGTGTGAATGGGTCCTAGTGTGAATGGATCCTCATGAATATTATCAGTATGAATGAATTATCGGTGTGAGTGGATACTCTGTGTGGATTCATCCTCAGTGTGAATAGATTACCAGTGTGAAAGGATCCTCAGTGTGAATGGATTCTCAGTGTGAATGGGTTCTCAGTGTGAATGTGTTATCAATGTAAATTAATCTTCACTATGAATGGATCTTCCATGTGAATGGATCCCCAGTTTGAATGGATCCTCAGGGTGAATGTATCCTCAGTGTAAATGGATACTTGCTGCGAGGGGATTCTCAACATGAATGGATCCATGGTGTACGTGGATTCTCAGTGTGAACGGATCCTCATTGGGAATGGATCCTCAGTGTGAATTGATCCTTTAGGCAAATTGATCCTTTTTGTGAATAGATCTTCAGTGTGAATTGATCCCCAGTGTTAATGGATCCTTGATATGAATGGATCATTGATGTGAATGGATCCTCAGTGTGATTTGATCCTCAATGTGAAAGGATCCTCACTGTGAATGGATCCTCAATGTGAATGGATTCTCAGTGTAAATGGAGCCTCACTATCAATAGATCATCCATGTGAATTGATCCTCAGTATGAATGGATCCTCAGTGTGAATGGATCCTCAGTGTGAATGGATCCTCATGAATATTATCAGTATGAATGAATTATCGGTGTGAGTGGATCCTCTGTGTGGATTCATCCTCAGTGTGAATAGATTACCAGTGTGAAAGGATCCTCAGTGTGAATGGATTCTCAGTGTGAATGGGTTCTCAGTGTGAATGTGTTATCAATGTAAATTAATCCTCACTATGAATGGATCTTCCATGTGAATGGATCCCCAGTTTGAATGGATCCTCAGGGTGAATGTATCCTCAGTGTAAATGGATACTTGCTGCGAGGGAATTCTCAACATGAATGGATCCATGGTGTACGTGGATTCTCAGTGTGAATGGATCCTCATTGGGAATGGATCCTCAGTGTGAATTGATCCTTTAGGCAAATTGATCCTTTTTGTGAATAGATCTTCAGTGTGAATTGATCCCCAGTGTTAATGGATCCTTGATATGAATGGATCATTGATGTGAATGGATCCTCAGTGTGAATTGATCCTCAATGTGAATTGATCCTCAGTATGAATGGATCCTCAATGTGAATGAATTCTCAGTATGAATGGATCCTCAGACTGAATGGATCCTCAGTGTGAATGGATCCTCAGTTCGAATGGTGCCTGTTTGATGAATTAGGATTAGACCAGATTGTGTCCACGCTCTATTCAGGCCCTGTGTGTGAGCTGAGAGTATCTGAATCCTATCCCAGTGTGGGTGTTATTACCCTGAGCTGCTCTCTTCCTGATCTTTCTGAATTGTCCCAGCAGAAACTCTCAGTGTCCCTGGGAAGTAGGGAAGTGAAAGCTGCAACTGGTGATCTTCAGATGGAGTTTAAACAGTGTCACTTCCCCCTTTCTTGTTCATTGCTGCATTTCTAAGAGGCTGTTTTTCTGGAGAGTGTGTGTGTGATTCAGTGAACGAGGGTAATACTAAATATGGACATTATCTAGACAAATATAGACAAAGCTTCTGGTTTTGAGCAGTGAAGTTCGGGGAAGATTCCAGGTCAGTCTCTCCTTGTTCCCCTTTACAGCTTTAGAATCTAGAATCTATTTCCTTCTTCAAAATATTCAGTGACTTGTCCTTCACAGCCTTCTGTGGTAGAGCATTCCAAAGGTTCACCACCCTGTGAGTGAAGAGGTTTCTCCTCATCTCAGTCCTAAATGCCCTACCCCATACCCTGAGACCATGATCCCTTGTTCTAGACCCCAAGCCAGAGGAAATATTATCCCTGCATCCAGTCTGTCCATCCCTGTCAGAATTCTATACATTTCAATGAGATCCCCGCTCATTCTTCTAAACTCCAGTGAATACAGGCTTAGTTGACCCAATCTCTCCTCATATGACAGTCCTGTCATCCCAGGAATCAGTTTGGTGAACCTTTGTTGTGCTCCCTTGATGGAAAGTATAAACTGCACACATTGCTCCAGGTGTGGCCTCACCAAGGCCCTATACAGCTGTAGTAAGACATCCTTGCTCCTGTATTCAAGTTCTCTTGCAATGAAAGTCAACATACCATTTGCCTTCTTAACTGCTTGCTGTACCTGCATGCTTGCTGTCAGTGATTGATGTATAATGACATCCAGGATCCTCTGCATATCAACATTTCCCAATATATCACCATTTCAGTAATAACCTTTCACTCTGTTTCCCTGCCAAAGTGGATAACTTCACACTTATCCATATTATGCTGCATCTGCTCACTTACTCAACTTGTCTAAAAACTTGAAGCCTCTTAACACCCTCCTCACCACTCACATTCCCACGTAGTTTTGTGCCTTCCGCACACTTGGAAATATTACATTTAGTTCCCTCACCCAAACCATTAATATATATTGTGAATAGCTAGGGCCCAAGCATTGATCCCTATGGTTCCCCACTAGTCACCGCCTGCCATTCTAAAAAAGACCCATTTTTTCCTCCTCACTGTTTCCTGTTGTTAACCAATTCTCATTCCATGCCAGTATATCATTCCCAATCCCATGTGCTTTAATTTCACACACTAACCTCTTATGTGGGACTTTATCAAAAGCATATCCACATCCACTGGTTCTCCCTTATTATTCTGTTAGTAGCCTCCTCAAAAAACTCCAGTCAGCTTGTCAAACATGATTTCCCTTTCATAAATCCATTTTGACTTTCTCTAATCCCATTGACATTTTTTAAATGCCTTGCTATCACATCCTTTATAATAGACTCTAGCATTTTCCCTACTACTGATGCTAACTGGTCTCTCATTCCAAGGTTTCTCCTCACTCCATTTTTAAATAGTGGGGTTACATTTTCCACCCTCCGATCTGCTGGGACTGTTCCAGAATCTACAGAAGTTTGGAAAATGACAACCAATGCATCCATTATTTCCATGGCCACCTCCTTTGGCATCCTGGGATGTAGATTTTCGGGCCCTGGGGATTTATCGGCTTTCAGCCCCATTAATTTCTCCAGCAGTATTCTTTAGAAATACAGATTTACTTCAGCTCCTCCTTCTCACTAGACACTTTGTTCCTGAGCATGTCTGGGAAGTGATTTGTGTCTTCCTCTGTGAGACAGAACTAAAGTGCTTGTTCAATTGCTCTGCCATTTCCCTGTTCTCCATTATAAATTCTCCCATTTCAGTCTGTAAGTGACCTACATTTGTCTTCACTAAGCCTTTCCTTTAACATACTTACAGAAGCTTTAACATTCAGCTCTGATGTTCCTCACAATTTTACTCCCATACTCTGTTTTTCCAGTCTTCATCAATCTCTTGGTCCTCCTTTGCTGCATTCTAAACTGTTCCCAATCCTCAGGCTTGTGAATTTTTCTAGCAAAGTAATATGTTTCCAAAACAAAAACAAAAATACCTGGAAAAACTCAGCAGGTCTGACAGCATCTGTGGAGAGGAAGACAGTTAACGTTTCGAGTCCGAATGACCCTTCAGCAGAACTATGTAAAAATAGAAAAGAGGTGAAATATAAGTTGGTTTAAGCAGGGTGGTGGTGGGGGGGACAAGAAGAGCTGGATAGAGGGCCAGTGACAGGTGGAGATAACCAAAAGATGTCACAGACAAAAGGACAAAGAGGTGTTGAAGGTGGTGATATTATTTAAAGGAAGGTGCTAATTAAGGGTAGAAAGCAGGACAAGTAAGGTACAGATAGCCCTATTAGGGGTGGAGTAGGGGGAAGGGATCGAAATAGGCTAAAAGGTAGAGATAAAATAATGGATGGAAATACGCTTAAAAATAATGGAAGTAGGTGGGAAAAGAAAAATCTACATAAATTATTGGAAAAAAACAAAAAGGAGGGGGAAAATCGGAAATGGGGTGGGGATGGAGGAGAGAGTTCATGATCTAAAATTGTTGAACTCAATATTCAGTCTGGAAGGCTGTAAAGTGCCTAGTCGGAAGATGAGGTGCTGTTCCTCCAGTTTGCGTTGGGCTTCACTGGAACAATGCAGTAAGCCAAGGACAGACATGTGGGCAAGAGAGCAGGGTGGAGTGTTAAAATGGAAAGCGACAGGGAAGTCTGGGTAATGCTTGTAGACAGACCGCAGGTGTTCTGCAAAGCGGTCGCCCAGTCTGCGTTTGGTCTCTCCAATGTAGAGGAGACCGCACCGGGAGCAACGAATGCAGTAGACTAAGTTGAGGGAAGTGCAAGATAAATGCTGCTTCACTTGAAAGGAGTGTTTGAACCCTTAGAACGTGAGGAGAGGGGAAGTAAAGGGGCAGGTGTTGCACCTTCTGCAGTTGCATGGGAAGGTGTCGTGGGAGGGGGTGAGGTATAGGGGGTGATGGAGGAGCAGACCAGGGTGTCCCGGAGGGAATGATCCCTGCAGAATGCCACCGGGGGGCTGAAGGGAAGATGTGTTTGGTGGTGGCATCATGCTGGAGTTGGCGGAAATGGCGGAGGATGATCCTATGAATGTGGAGGCTGGTGGGGTGATAAGTGAGAGCAAGGGGGACCCTATCATGTTTCTGGGAGGGAGAAGAAGATGTGAGGGCAGATGCGCGGGAGATGGGCCAGACACGGTTGAGGGCCCTGTCAACCACCGTGGGTGGAAAACCTTGGTTAAGGAAGAAGGAGGACATGTCAGAGGAACTGTTTTTGAAAGTGGCATCATCAGATCAGATGCGATGGTGGAGAAGGAACTGAGAGAATAGGATGGAGTCCTTACAGGAAGCGGGGTGTGAGGAGCTGTAGTCGAGGTAGCTGTGGGAGTCGGTAGGCTTGTAATGGATATTGCTGGACAGTCTATCACCAGAAATTGAGACAGAGAGTTCAAGGAAGGGAAGGGAAGTGTCAGAGATGGACCATGTGGAAATGATGGAGGGGTGGAAATTGGAAGCAAAATTAATACATTTTTTCAGGTCCAGACAAGAGCATGAAGTAGCACCGAAGTAATCATCGCTGTACCGGAGAAAGAGTTGTGGGAGGGGGCCGGATTAGGATTGGAACAAGGAATGTTCCACATACCCCATAAAGAGACAGGCATAGCTGGGGCCCATGCGGGTACCCATAGCCACACCTTTTATTTGGAGGAACTGAGAGGAGTTTAAGGAGAAATTGTTCAGTGTGAGAACAAGTTCAGCCAGACGGAGGAGAGTGGTGGTGGATGGGGATTGTTCCGGCCTCTGTTCGAGGAAGAAGCTAAGGGCCCTCAGACCATCCTGCTGGGGGACGGAGGTTTAGAGGGATTGGACATCCATGGTGAAGAGGAAGCAGTTGGGGCCAGGGAACTGGAAATTTTTGATATGGTGTAGGGTGTCAGAGGAATCATGGATGTAGTGGGAAGGGACTGGACAAGGGAAGAGAGAATGGAGTCAAGGTAGCAAGAAATGAGTTCCGTGGGGCAGGAACAGGCTGACACGATCGGGACTATGTTTCCACTTTGGATCTAATGCTTCTTAATATCAAGTACCCTTGGATATTCAGTTCCCAGCCTTGTTCACCCTGCAGACATATCTCCATAATTGTAATCATATTGTACCCGTTTACATCTATTTGTGTTGTTAATTTGTCTACCTTATTGCGAATTCTCCGTGCATTCAGGTACAGTGCCTCTGCACTCCCCTTTTTAACATTTTCCACATTTTTTTGCATTTTCGCCCTGTTTGCTGCTGGCCCTTGTTTCCTCTGCCTTCCACTTTAGCTTTCTACTCTTCTGTCTTTCATTCCTGTCTTTTTTTCCCTCTCTTCTGTCTCCCCGTTCTGGCTCCCATCCCCCTGACACTCTAGTTTAAACATTCCCCCACAGTACTATCGAACACCCCTGTGAGGATATTGGTCCTGGTCCTGCTGAGGTGCAACCCATCCAGCTTGTACAGGTCCCATCTTCCCCAGAATCGGTCCCAATGCCTCAGCAATCTAATTCCTTCCCTCGTGCACAATCTGTCCAGCCACACATTCATCTGGTTTATTCTCCTATTCCTGATCTCGCAAGCACGTTCACTGGGAGTAATGCTGAGATTACTAACTTTGAGCACCTGCTTTTTAATTTATTTCCTAGCTCCCTATATTTTGCTCTCAGCACCTCATCGCTCTTTTTACCGATGTCATTGGTAATGATATGGACCATGACTTCTGCCTGTTCACCCTCCCCCTTCAGAATGTCCTGCAGCCGCTCAGTGACTCTGGGTCGCATGAGTTCCCTTGGGAGATGGAGGTGGCTCCTGGTACCATGGTTCCCCATGGAACGTCCCATTGGGTGGGGGTTTCACACCCTCTCCTCTCTACTCTTAAACAGAAAACACAACAATAAGTATGGGGGTCCACATCAACACCCCGAGGCCCCTGGTACACAGAGCAGGCAGCCACACCAGACCCTGCTCCCACTGAGGAGGAACGGAGGAAACAGGGAGAAACTGAGAGAGAGCAGAGTGTCTCCCTGCTTCACCCTGAACTCCATCTCCTCCTGAGCCCCTCTCCCTTCCTGCATCATAACCTCTGTCCCTCGAACTCTGTTTCCACCCCACCTGCCCAGTGCCTAAATCCCTCTCCTTCTGTCCATTCAGTAACTCTCTCCCTTGAACCTGTGTCTTACACACCCCTACCCTCTCCAACAGAATGCATTTCTCATTATCCAGTCCCATGCACAATCCCTGTACCCAATCCCATTCACAATCCCTGCCCCAAATCCATTCACAATTCCTGCTCCCAATTACATAAACAATCCCTATTCCCACTCCCCTTCACAATCCCTATTCCCAATCCCATTAACAATCCCTGCTCCGAATCCCATTCACAATTGTTGTTCCCAATCCTATTTAAAATTCCTGCTCCCAATCCCATTCACAATTCCTGCCCCCAAACCTATTCACAATTCCTGCTCCCAATCCCATTCACAATTCCTGTTCCCAATCCTACTCACAATTCCTGTTCTTAACCCCATTTACAATCCCTGTTGCCAATCCTATTTACAATTCCTGCTCCCAATACATTCAAAATTACTGCTCCCAATCCCATTCATAATCACTTTTCCCAATCCCATTCACAATTCCTGTTCCCAATCCCATTCACAATTCCTGCTCCCAATCCTATGCACAAATTCTGTTCCTAATCCCATTCACAGTCCCTGTTCTTCAACCCATTCACAATTCCTGCTCCCCCAATCCCATTCAAAATTCCTGATCACCAAATCCCATTCAGAATCTCTATTCCCAATCCCATTCACAATTCCTGTTTCCAATCCCAATCACAATTTGTGCTACTAATCCCATTCATAATACCTGTTCCCAATCCCATTCACAATCCCTGCTCCTGTCCCCATTCCCAATCCCAGTCTCACTAACAGTCTGGATTAAGCTTTCACACTTACACAGTGCAGCCTGCTCTGACAGACTCTATGGTCAGAGTGTGTTTGGGAGCTGTCAGAACCATACTCCTCACAACATGGGGTCCTATCGGCCCCTGAGATGAGCTTCTGACTACACCCACACCATCAGTAAAACAGACTTGCCCCTGCTGCATAATATCGGCCGACTCCAGCCCGGTCTCAGCTCCTCTGTTGCTGAAAGTCCCTTCCATACTCTTCACCCTGGGCTCAACTGTTCCAGTGCACTTTCTAATCCTGTAAAACCGAGATCATTCAAACCCCTGATGCCTGTGTCGTAACTCACACCAATCCCATTTCCCCATCAGCTCTTTGCTCTTTATGAAACTTATTCACAGGATGTAGGGATCCCCGGAAAAACCTGATTCTTACCCCGTCCCTAACTGTCCTCAACCCACTCCACTGCTCCATCTCTCACTCATCCTGACAGACACCTCTTAAACCAAACTCTTTGAACAAGTTGTGATCATGTGCCCTAATATCTACTTGAGTAGGTTAGTGTTAAATCGTGTTGGGGAGAGACGGTCTGGTGCGTGGGTTTGTGATGAATGAGTGAAGAATGGGTTAAATCGTCAGTAATAGGCCCAAAAAGGAAACTGAAGAAAGTGAGACTTGAGTGAAAAAGACATTGAACGCACAGCACCACTAAAAACATTCAAAACCCAGTGACTGTTGAGGTGGTGTGATATTCTACTGGGTCACAGGCAGAATGTAGAAGGTGTTTCAGGACTGGGTCCACAAAGGGATTTCCTCTTCACCTGTAATTTTCCAGTTTATGTGATAAAGGTTAGTGACTCTTAATGGGAACAAACATTCCCTGTGTAAAGAGAGCGACTAAATTCGTTCTCTGATATCTGACATCTACAATGTTGAGTTTGTGATTCAGAATCCTTCCATTAACACCATCAGTTACCTCATTCTCAGCTGGGCTCAGTGGGTCACTGGGTCACACTCTGACCTCTCACACAGAAGGTCAAAGCTCCAAATCCCACTCCGAAAACATTGAGCACAAAATCTTGGCAGACTCTGCAATTGCCGTACTGAGGGAGTGCTGCATTGCCGGGGGTGTGGTATTTCAGAGGTAACATTAAACTGGGGCCCTGTCCACCCTCGCAAGTGGATGTAAAATATCCTATGGGTTAATTTGGAAGAAGAGCAGGACAGCTCTCCCAGGTGTCCTGGGGAATATTTATCCCTCACTCAACATCATTAAAACAGATTATCAGGTTATTATTACATTGCTGTTTGTGGGATCTTGCTGTGTACAAACCTCCTGCTGTCTTTCCTACATTATAACAGTGACAACCCTTCTGGGGTGTTTCACCGATTGGGAGGGGTTTTGGGACATCCTGAGGTGGTGAAAGGTGCTATAGAAATGCAGTATTTCTTTCCCACATGCAGTGATATATGTTGATGTTAAACTCACTGCCTGCCCAGAGCTGGGTGCTCAGTATGGAATGGACCAATCAGGAAGTTTGATTCTTCTCATTGCCTCTCTCCTTGCTCAGCTAGGGAAGTTGTGAGATTTTCTGAGGGAAATGAGCTGAGAAACACTGACCGAGAAAGTTCCAGCCATTCCGTGCTGAAGCCAAGAACTCCCATTCACAGAACAACATGTACTTCCCTTTCCAGGGATCGCAGGAATGGAGGAACAATTACACCGGAGAACTTTCATTGCTGGAGAATGGGGGATCTCCCAGGGCATCTCCGTAATGCTGACTCTGTACAGTTTTACATGATATAAATCATGAGGGGACAACTCAATCCTCACCCCACACTCACCCTTCAACACTGAACACTTGCAACTTGGAAAGGACATGATGAAGACAGCACTGTGTGTGGCTGCTGCTGTTCTGGGAGCACTGGGCCTCTGCTTGATCCAGGATGCTGCTGCTTCACCAGGTGAGAGAGAGGCTTCTTTACTGCCAATATTCTCCGAGAATCTGAGGATGGCCAAAACTGTTACTAACAGGTTACAAACCCACTGCTGGGTTCCATCAATTGCTTGTATTATTTATTAGTGTTCAATGTAATGATTCCCGCTCACTCTGTCCGAAGGAAGCTGCAGACAGTGAAGCAACTGAGACCTAACCCGGGTTTGATGAAGATATCTTTTACACCCGATGCCTCTGCTTATCCCATTTGTGTTTTAACAGTGTGATCAGCTTGTCCTGTGTATGTAAAGGGTGAACAGGCTGTGTGTCTTTTCTCTAGAAAGGAGAAAGCTGATTGGTGACTATGGAAGCAGGCTCAGAAACACCAGTATAGAGCAGATGGGCCAAATGTCCTGTTTCTCTTCTGTAGACTCGCTGTATTTCTGTATTAAACATGAAGGATAATGTTCCTCTCAGTGAGAATCTGCTGTGATACCCACTCCATGTTTAACTGTGTTCATTTCTCCTCCTCATTCTAGTTGGCCCTGTAATATTCGAATGCTGTGAGAATTTTAAACCCACCCGTATTCCTCATAAAAGACTTGTAAGCTACACGAAAACAATTGGCTGCTCCACTCCTGCCGTTGTGTAAGTATTTAAAGGGATTTGTTACTGCAGTGTGTTTAAATGAAAGGTTTGAAGCTGGTATCTGTGACTCTGATAATCACACCTCATTTCATTCTTTCAGTTTTACAAACAAGCGGAATATGAGAATTTGTACTAAAGCGAGTGAGGAATGGGTCCAAACTGCAGTCACATTTCTGGAAAAGGGACTGAGGAATTGAAGGGAGAAGAAGTCATTGAGAGCACAGAATTTTAAAACCATTTAAAATACTGTGACTGTTGAAGTGGCGCAATATTCTCCTGGATCACAGGCAGAATGTGGAAGGTGTTTCATGACTGGATTCAGAAACTGATTCGCCGATCACTTGTAAATTTCCAGCTGATGTGATAATAAGCAGTAAATATTCTCGATGGTAACTAACGTTTCCTGTGTAAACCACAATCGCAAAAAGTGACTGAAACAAGATGGTGGAACTGTGTTAATGTGGGTCCCAGGCAATGAGACACCCTCAGCTGCAAATGGATGGAGCTGTAATCCCAACACTAACCACCAGGGAGCAGTGAGGGTCTGGAGGTAGAAGAGGCTGGTGCTGGGGATGGGGATGATACTGAGGGAAAGGGTGAGGGATTCGGCGGACACTTGTGTGGGGGTGTTTAGGGGTGGGAGTGACTTTTATGTTGGGCATTGGGGTGGCAATTGGGGCATGGGGCTGACATTGGTGAAGTGTGTGGGGGTGGTGGAGGCGCTGGGGATGCTGAGGGGGTCAGGATGAGACAGACCCTGGGTGTAGGGGTGGGGAGACTCTGGGGTTGTGGGCGGGAATGAGACAGACACTGGGTGTGGGGCTGAGGCTGACACTGGTGATGGGGGTGGGGATGAGAACGACACCGTGGGTGGGGGTAGGGGTGGGAATGGGACCGACACTGGAGGTGGGGCTGGGGATGTGACCGACACTGGGGGTGGGGGTGGGGGTGGGAATGGGACCGACACTGGGGGTGTAGGTGGGGATGAGACCGACACTGGGGGTGGGGGTGCGGATGAGACCGACACTGGGATGGGGGTGGGACGGGGGTGGGGGTGGGAATGGGACCGACACTGGGGATGGGGGTGGGGATCAGACCAACACTGTGGGTGGGGGTGGGGGTGGGAATGGGAACGACACTGGGGATGGGGGTGGGGATCAGACCAACACTGTGGGTGGGGGTGGGGGTGGGGGTGGGAATGGGAACGACACTGGGGGTGTAGGTGGGGATGAGACCGACACTGGGGGTGGGGTGGGGGTGGGAATGGGAACAACACTGGGGGTGTAGGTGGGGATGAGACCGACACTGGGGGTGGGGGTGCGGATGAGACCGACACTGGGGGTGGGGGTGGGACGGGGGGTGGGGGTGGGGATGGGACCGACACTGGGGGTGGGGCTGGGCGTGGGGGTGGGGATGGGGATGGGACTGACACTGGGGTTGGGGCTGGGGGTGGGACCGACACTGGGGATGGGGGTGCGGATGGGACCGACACTGGGGGTGGGAATGGGGATGGGACCGACACTGGGGGTGGGGCCGGGGGTGGGGTTGGAATGGGACCGACCCTGGGGGTGGGGCTGGTGATGGGACTGACATTGGGGGTGGGGGTGGGAATGGGACCGACACTGGGGGTGGGGGTGGGGGTTTGGTTGGGAATGGGACCGACACTGGGGGTGGGACCGACACTGGGGATGGGGGTGTGGATGGGACCGACACTGGGGGTGGGGATGGGGATGGGACCGACACTGGTTGTGGGGCCGGGAGTGGGGTTGGAATGGGACTGACACTGGGGATGGGGCTGGGGTTGGGGTTGGAATGGGACCGACTCTGGGGGTGGGGCTGGGGATGGGACCGACATTGGGGGTGGGGGTGGGAATGGGAACAACACTGGGGGTGTAGGTGGGGATGAGACCGACACTGGGGGTGGGGATGGGGATGGGACCGACACTGGGGGTAGGGTTGGAATGGGACCGACACCGGGGGTGGGGCTGGGGATGGGACTGACATTGGGGGTGGGGGTGGGAATGGGACCGACACTGGTGGTGAGGCTGGGGGTAGGGGGTGGGAATGGGACCGACACTGGGGGTGGGGGTGGGGGTTGGGAATGGGACCGACACTGGGGTTGGGGGTGGGAATGGGACCGACACTGGGGGTGGGGTGGGGGTGGGGTGCGGATGAGACCGACACTGGGGGTGTGGGTGGGGATGAGACCGACACTGGGATGGGGGTGGGACGGGGGAGGGGGTGGGGATGGGACCGACACTGGGAGTGGGGCTGGGGGTGGGCATGAGACCGACACTGGGAGTGGGGGTGGGAATGGGACCGACACTGAGGGTGTGGGTGGGGGTGGGCATGAGACTGACACTGGGAGTGGGGGTGGGAATGGGACCGACATTGGGGGTGAGTGTGGGGATGTGACCGACACTGGGATGGGGGGTGGGATGGGAGTGGGGGTGCCAATGAGACCGACACTGGGGGTGTGGGTAGGGGTGGGCATGAGACCGACACTGGGAGTGGGGGTGGGGGTGCGGATGAGACCGACACTGGGGGTGGGGCTGGGGGTGGGGGTGACGGTAGGGATGGGACATACACTGGAACACTGTTTTCATTGATAATCTCAGTGTTTTTATTCTTTGATCCCTTCGTTTCCCTCCTTGTTTCACTGATTTCTCAGCTCCTCACTTTTATAAATTGAAAATGTGACGATGAAATAAAGGAGATTTTTGAAGAAAGTTTCTCTTGTTGTCTCTCAGCATCTTCATTCTTCATTTTCTGATTGGATTTATCAGTCAGGTAAATCAGACAGAGGCCGTGCTCCATATCTGAACCAGTCAGGAAGGTAGGAAGAGGGATGAGGTCCTTGGGGCAGATTTTAAGGAGCAGGGAAAGAAATGAAGAAGTTGAACCTCAAAAGGCTGTAATCCCGAGGTGACTCCAGGTGCCACGAGTGAATGAGAACAGAAATAGGGGAATTGAGCAGCTGATTGTGTGGCTGGAGACAGGATGCAGGAGGGAGGGATTCGCATTCCTGGGACACTGGGATTGGGTTTGGGGAGGTGGGATGGGTACAAGCCGGGTGGGCTCCATCCCAATGGTGTCAGCACCAATATCTCTGTGGGGAGGGTTCTGGTGACACTGGGGAGGGTTTGAACTAGCCTGGCAGGATGATGGGATCCTGGGTGTACAAACAGAGAAACACAGCACTGTGAGTTTCCCTACACCATACAGACTGTAGCGATTCAAGAATGTGACTCACCACCACCTTCTCAAAGACAATTTGGGATGGACAACACATGGCTGTGTTGCCAGCGGTACCCATGTTCCATGAAAGAATTTTTTAAAAACTGAAAATGGAACAGAGGGAGTCAGTGAGTATTGGAAGGTGGAGGAAAGAAAGGCGGGTAAGAGGCAATAATGGAGTGTCCAGTGATTATTGATATACCCAATACAGGGAGTCCAGTGGATTAGACAGGTGAGCTGGAGGCACAGGCAGGCAGTTGTACGTATGATACGATAGCTATTCCTGAAATGTGGCTTCAAGAAGGACAGAAATGACAGCTCAACATTCCTGGTTACAGGCTTTTTAGATACGATAGCGAGGGCAATAAAAAAGGAATGGATCACAATATTGTTTAAAGAACCAATCAGAACTGTGAGAAGGGATCCTATGCTGGACAGAGAATCACATGAGGCAGTTCTGGATTAAACTGAGGAGCAAAAAAGGAACATACACACGCTGCAAGTGTACCATAGATCCTCAAACAGTCCAAGGGAGATAGAGGAGAAAATATGTTGGCAAATTGCTGAGATGGTGCAAAGACAATAGGACAGGATTAGTAATGATTTTAACTCATCAAATTCTATTGACAATGAAATAAGGTACCGAGGGCTCAGCAGTGATAAACTGTATTCAGGAGAACTTTTTAAATCAGTAATAGCAAGCCCAATTTGAGAAGGGGCATTTCTGGATTCAGTTTTTAAAATGACACTGGGCAGGTGGAAGGGGTATCATTCAGAGAATATTTTGTTGGGTAGTCACCATCATTCAGTTAGATTTAGCGAGATAATCAAAAAGAGCAAAGACAGACCTAGATTTAAAATATGAAGTGGGAAGAAAGGTCAATTTTACTAATCTGAGATATGATTTGTCAAAAGTTGGCTGGGAATAGTTACTTGACAGTAAATCAGTGTCGAGGCATTGGGAGGCATTGAAGGAAGAGACACGGAGGGTTCCAAACAAATATGTCTTCATAAATGAAAAATGTGTGACTCCCAAATCTAGAACCCATTGGCTGTCAAGGAGCATACAGAGGGGGATAAGGGCAAAAAAACTAGGAAAGCATATGTCAGATACCGAGAGCTCGATACTGCTGAGAGGAGAATAGGAAGAGCAGGGGTGAAGTTCATAAGAAGAGGGCATGAAAAAATATTGGCAAGAAAAATCAAGGAAAACACGAAGATGTTTTTAAATATATAAAGAACAAAAGGAATAGAAAATACAGAGTAGGGTCAATTAGACTTTATTTGGAGGTGGATGATGTGGACATGGTTCCTAATGAGTACATTGTGTCTGTAAGAAATAGCGAAGGCTTTGACCATCTTTTCTCAATTGTTCCTGGCTACAGACATGGTGTTGGAGTACTGGAGGTCTGTGAATGTTGTACCATTGTTTAAAGAGGTAGGGAGGGTAGACCAAGTAATTACAGACCTGGAGACCCTGGTCCACTCCTCCATCACCCCCTACTCCTCAACCCCCACCTATGGCACCTCCCCTGCAAATGCAAAATATGCAACACCTGCCCCTTCACTTCCTCTCTCCTCACTGTCCAAGGGTCCAAACGTTCCTTTCAAGTGAAGCAGCATTTCACCTGCATTTCCCCCAACTTAGTCTACTGCATTTGTTGCTCCCAATGTGGTCTCCTCTACATTGGAGAGACCAAACGTAAACTGGGCGACCGCTTTGCAGAACACCTTCGGTTTGTCCGCAAGAATGACCCAAACCTCCCTGTCACTTGCCATTTTAACACTCAACCCTGCTCTCTTGCCCACATGTCTGTCCTTGGCTTACTGCATTGTTCCAGTGAAGCTCAATGCAAACTGGAGGAACAGCACCTCATCTTCCGACTAGGCACTTAACAGCCTTCCAGACTGAATATTGAGTTCAACAACTTTAGATCTTGAACTCCCTCCTCCATCCCCACCCCCTTTCCGTTTCTTCCCCCTCCCTTTTGTTTTTTCCAATAATTTATATAGATTTTTCTTTTCCCACCTATTTCCATTATTTTTAAATGTATTCCACCCATCGTTTATTTCACCCCGCCCCCACTAGAGTTACCTTGCTCGTCCTGCTCTCCAATCTTAATTAGCACATTTTTTTAGATAATATCACCACCTTCAACACCTCTTTGTTCTTTTGTCTGTGACATCTTTTGGTTATCTCCTCCTATCACTGATTGCTTGTCCCAACAATACCCTCCCCACTTACCCCCCCACCCCTTAAACCAGCTTATATTTCACCCCTTTCCTATTTTTACTTAGTTCTGTTGAAGGATCATGAGGACTCGAAACTTGTTCTTCTCCGCCGATGCTGCCAGACCTCCTGAGTTTTTCCAGGTATTTCTGTTTTTGTTGTGGATTTTAGCAAGTTCAGGTAAAGTTCAACTTGGCAGAGTGGTCAGTACATTAAAAGCTCATGGGATCCAAGGGAAGGGGACAATTTGAATCCAAAATTGATTCAGTAACAAGAACCAAATGGTAATGACCGAAAGGTGTATTTGTAGCTGGAAGACTATTTCCAATTGGGTTCTGCAGGGCTCAGAACTAGGTCCCATCTGCTTGTGGTATATGTCAATGAATTAATGATATTTAATTATAGTAATGATTTCAATATTAGAGGGAATGATTATGAAGTTTGCAGATGATACAGAAATTGGCCATCTGGCTAATATTAAGGAAGAAAGCTGTAGGCTGTAGGAAGATATCAATAGACTAGCCAGCAGGGCAGAATAGTGACACATAGGGCAGGATTTTTCAGTTGTTGTGCGGGGGAGGGCCCAGCACATCGACACGTAAAATGACGTGCAATGAAGTCGGGTGTGTGTCCTGAAGTCCTCACACAGTCTCGTGATATGTCACTTGGCGGGTGCACACCAGAGATGACTGCATGCCTGCTGAAATGTAAACAGTCTATTAAGGCCATTAGCAAAGTAATGGTTGTAATTGTTAAGGCTGCCCATCCAACCTTAAGGTTGGTGGCAGGTGAAAAGTCCAAGCGACCTTCGCGTTTTTTAGGAAAACAAGTTTCTGAGTAAGCTTTCTGATATAAATATAAAAATATGTCCCTATGGGGGGATATATTTACATAAATGTTTAAATCTTTTATTTAATAATTTTAATACCGATTCATTCTCCCTGAGGCAGCTCCATGCCTCAGGGAGATTGAGGTGCTCTTTCGTGTGCATGCCCAAACTGCATGGTAGGCCCACTATCCCTCTTTCCCCCCCCACCGCACAGGTAGCGCAGAGCACTATGGCTCGCGTATTATGCTGGGCGGGCCTTAATTGGCCTGTCCGTGTAAGATGGCGGAGCGGAGCCGATCCCAGGTGGTGATCAGCTCCGCAACCGCTCCTGTCTGCTTTCACCGAGCCTGCCCGTCATATGAAAAATATCACACAATCAGGACAAAATTTCCAGGATGCTCCTTCTCTAATACCTCTGTCAAAAATACTTCCACAGGCTGATCAACTACCATAAGCATCACCCAAATGTAATCCAGCTATATTACCCAAAATAAATTGAACCCCTGCAATGGGAATTTTTTCCATTACTCTAATAATAATTTCACCTGTCTTTCATTTACTCTTTAAATTTATCTTCAACAAAGGGATAGGGTTTAGCATCTCCATGAACCCCACTTATTATCACCTGCTCCTGCAATACTCCCTTTGAACAACAAATATCACTATCCAACAACATTAAGGATTGACTAGCCCCATGTCTCTTAAATTTTTAACATCTTTACCTACTCCACACTGTACATACGGAAATAACATAAAACATAAGAAATAGGAACAGGAGTAGATCATTCGGCTCCTCAAGCCTACTCCGCTATTCAATAAGATCATGGCTGATCTTCTTGTGTTTTGATTTCCACATTCCCATCTAGCCCTGACAACCTTTAATTCCCTTGCCTAACATGAATCTATCTACCTCTACCTTAAAAATATTCAATTACCCTACCTCCACCAACTTCTGAGGCAGAAAATTCCAAAGTCGCACAACCCCCAGAGAGAAAAAAATCTCCTCATCTCTTCCCTAAAAGGGCAGCCCCTAATTTTAAAACTCTGCCCCCTAGCTCTGGACTCACCCACAAGAGGAAATGTCCTTTTGAAGCTCATCTTGACAAGGCTGTTCAGGATCTTGTATACTTCAATCAAATCACCCTCACTCTTCTAAACTCCAGTGGAAACAAGCCCAGTCTGTCCAACCTTTCCTCATACGACAGCCCACTCATTCCAGGTATCAATCTAGTAAACCTCCTTTGAACCGCCTCCAATGCACTTACATCCTTCCTTAAATAAGGAGACCAAAACTGCACACAGTATTCGTGGTGTGGTCTCACCAATGTCCTGCATAACTGAAGCATAACATCCTTACTTTTATGTTCAATCCCTCCCATAATAAAGGATAGCATTCCATTTGCCTTTTTAATTACTTGCTGTACCTGCATACTAACTTGTTGTGACTCATGTACTAGAACACCTAGAACCCTCTGCAGCTCAGAATTATGCAGCCACTCTCTGTTTAAGTAATGCTCTGCTTTTTTGTTCTTCCTGCCAAATTGAACAACTTCATATTTTCCCACATTAAACTCCATTTGCCAGATCCTTGCCCACTCACTCAACCTATCTATATCCATCTGCAAGCTCCTCATGTCCTCTTCACAACATACTTTCCTACCAATCTTTGTGTCATCTGAAGATTTAGCTACCATGTCTTTACTCCCCTCATCTAAGTCATTGATGTAAATCATTGAAAGTTGAGGTCCTGGTACCGACCCCTATGGACTCCACTCATCACAACCTGCCAACAAAAAGACCCATTTGTGCGCTCTCTGCTTTCTTCCAGCCAGCCAATCTTCTATCCATGCTAGTATGTTACCCACTACATCATGCGCTTTTATTTTCCATAATAATCCTTGATGTGGCACCTTATCAAATTCTTCTGGAAATCCAAGTATAGTACATCTACAGGCTCCCATTTATCCACTGTGCATGTTTCTCTTTCAAAAAACTCCAATAAATTGGTTAAACATGATTTTCCATTCAAATCACAAAATCATGCTGATTCTTCCCTGAGATAAAAAGCAAGGTAAAAGCACTACCATTAACACTCCCTTTGTCCTTTAGTTCATGACATCTTTGATAATCCCTCCTTTGTCCCTACCTATCGCTGGCCTTCTATCCAGCTCCACCTGTCCCACTTTATAACAATGAAAACACCTCACTTTTCAAATGTTACTTCTACACTCAACACCTTCCTTTTTATTCTGAGAAAAAGCTTCCTGGGAATTTCCATTTACTTCCTCTCTTTCCTGACTATCTATTTACCTTTCACCTTCCCACTTTGTCTCCTTTTCAGATTTAAGAGGGTGATGCAAAAAAGGTTTAACTCAATGAACTAACTCAAAACTATCAGCTATCTCTACTGATTGCCTTACAGAATCAACCCTCTGTTCCTCCACATCAGTTCTCACTACCGAAGGGGTTGAGTCTTTAAATTATTTCAAAAGAATTACTGCTCTAAGAGCTGCAGATGTTGTCTCTATTTTTGATGCCCGTATCCACCAGTCAAAATTACTTTGTTTTACTTTTTCAAATGCAATGTAAGTTTGACCAGGCTGTTTTCTCATATTCCTAAATTTCTGCCTATCTGCTTCAGGAACCAACTCATGTGCACCCAAAATAGCCTTTTTCACCACACCATAATTCACTGATACCTCTTCAGGCAGCAAAGCATATACCTCATGCACTCTACTCACCAACCTGGACTGTAACAACAATGCCCAGTTTTTCTGTGGCCATTTAATCTTTTTAGCTATCTTCTCAAATGAAATAAAGAATGCTTCAATATCTTTTTCCTCAAATTTTGGAATAGCCTGTACAAATTTAAACATGTCTCCACTGGGTTCTAATCCGGAGATAAATCCTTCCTCACCTCCCGGCGTCTCTTTTTTAACTGCCAGCATTCTCAGTTGGAATTCTCTCTCCCTCTCTCTCTCTTTTTCTCTTTCCTCTCTCTCCACCATCACAATTTCTAATTTCCTTTCCTGTTTTATTTCTCTCTCCTGCCTTTCTGCCTGTTCCCCTTTGAATGCCCTGTCTCTTTCCTTTTCTTCCAATTCAATTGCTTTCATTTGCAACAGAATTTGAGCCCATTCCAATGAACCACCCCTTTGGAGAACTCTGTCTCTCAGGTATTCCATCAGTTTCAAATGCTGTGCTATTACTTCAATTATGTCTCATTTCTTAGCCCCCACAAGTAATCCCAATTGTAATTTATCTGCCAACTCTGTTAACTTATTCTTGGTTACGTTTTGTAATCCAATCAGAGTTATATCTTCCACTTCCAAAAAACATTTAGCTATGGATACAGCCATTTTGCAGCCTCACCACTTCAAAAATACCTCACACTTTCTCCAGAATTCAAAGTGCTTCACATACTCATAGCCTTAATATTCCCTGATTCCAATAAAAATCAAGGAATTTCAAATATATCCCGGACGAACCCCCAATTATTATGACACAGCTGATGGTCATGGCCCAGTTGTTCAAATCCCAGAGGGAAACTTGAAACAACTGTCATAACCCATTTTTGCAATTTGAAATTTCGAGATGCAGACTCTGAATTCAGTAGGAATAAGACCACCGAGTCTCATGGTTTTTATATAAAACTAGATTAAACATTTATTAAGTTAACAAAAATTAATCATATATACATGGCTACAAATTACTACTATAATAACTTTTTAGCAAATCCCCAAATTAATTCCCCCACTCCCCACCCCCACCAGGTAAATCTCCACAAAGGCAACAGTAACCTATCGGCTTTAAATGGACACCAGGCAAAGCACATTTGACCTTATGAATTCCAAATGAGATTCATTTGCAAGTTGGTTGGAGGTATACAGGCTGGTTAGATCTTAAGTGCCTCTATCGTACACACACAAACTCCTTTTTTCAAATCCCTAGCTTTCCCTTTGAATGCAAATTTTCCATTGTATCACTAGGTCTTTTGAACTTCAGCTCTTCTAACAATGAAACCCCTTTCATAGCAGCAATTTTATTAGTAATCTGAAAAAATAAACACATTGTTTGGCTTCTTCGAGCTAGGTGCAAGATATTACCCGCAGTCTTGAATGGTTTATTCAACAAATGGTTTGTTCAAACAATGTAAATGAACACTTTATCTTTGTGTTCTCTTTACTGTTCACCCAATTAACATCTCAAAACTACTATACATCAAAGCACTCAGACTAGATGGCTTTAATCCAATTAACACACACAGAGAGACACACCTAGACACAAATATCCACTAAAATTCTATTTTAAATAATAATTTCCAATAACATTATACACATTAATATCTGTCCATGGTACAGATTATTATTTAAATTGTGATAGACTGTGAAATTTTAATGTACAAAGGGACCTGGTACACCAATCACTTAAAGCAAGCATGCAGGTGCAGAAAGCAGTTAAGAAGACAAATGGTATGTTGGCCTTCATTGTGACAGCATTTGAGTACAGGAGCAAAGATGGCTTTCTGCAGCTGTACAGGGCCTTTGTGAGACCTCACCTGGAGTATTGTGTGCAGCTTTGGTCTCCTTACCTAAGAAAGGTATACTTGCAATAGGGGGAGTGCAGCAAAGGTTCACCAGACTGATTCCTGGGATGGCAGGGCTGTCATGTGAGGAGAGATTGGGCTGACTAGGCCTGTATTCACTGGAGTTTAGAAGAATGAGAGGGGATCTCATTGAAACGTATAAAATTCTGACAGGAATGGGCAGACTGGATGCAGGGATGATGTTTCCTCTGGCTGGGGGAGTCGAGAACAAGGGATCACAGTCTCAGGATAAGGGGTAGGGCATTTAGGACTGAGATGAAGAGAAACTTCTTCACTGAGAGAGTGCTGAATCTATGGAATTCTCTACCACACGAGGCTGCAGAGGCCAAGTCACTGAATATATCTAAGAAGGAAATAGATAGGTTTCTAGACTCTAAAGGCATCAATGGGTGTGGAGAGAGAGCAGGAGTATGGTGTTGAGATAGAGGATCAGTCATGATCACATTGAAAGATGGAGCAGGCTTGATAGGCTGAATGATCTACTCCTGCTCCTATTTTCTATGTTAAATGGAGGGAAATGGGTCTGATCTAATTACCATTACAGAAACCTGGCTGCAGGGCGACCAAGACAGGGAACTGAATATTCAAGGATATTTGACATTCCTGAAGGACAGACAAAAAGGAAAAGGAGGTGGAGTTGCACTGATAATGAGTGATGGGATCAGTACAATAGAAAGATGGGATCTCAGATCGGAAATACAAAATGTTGAATCTGTTTGGGTGGAGCTAAGAAACAGCAAAGGGACAGCAAACATTGGTTAGAGTTGTTTATCAGCCACCAAACAGCAGTGATAATGTGGGGCATGGTATTAATCAGGAGATGAGAGAAGCATGTAGCATGGGTAATACAGTAATCATGGGTGACTCCAATCTGTATATAGACTGGGTAAATCTAATGAGCACTCATGCTGTGGAGGACAAGTTTCTGGAGTGTGTTAGGGATGGTTTTCTAGAGCAGTATGTTAAAGAACCAACTACAGAACAGGCTATTTTAGATTTGGCATTACATAATGAGAAGGGCCTGATTAATAATCTTGTTGTAAAAGAATCTTTAGGGATGAGTGACCATAATATGATAGAATTTTACACTGTTTGAAAGTGAGGTAGTTCAATCTGAAGGCAGGGTGTTAAAGTTGAACAAAGGAAATTATGAAGGTATGAGGGGCAAATTGGCTGAGGTGGATTGGGAAAATACATTAAAAGGATTGACGGTACATTGGCAATGGATAGTCATTAGAGAAGTATTACATAGTATACAGCAATTATACATTCCTTCAAGGCACAAAAACCCAAAAAGAAAAGTCAGTCAATCGCGGCTAACAAAGGAAGTTATGGATTGTATAAGATTAAAAGAAAAGGCCTCTACCAGTGCCAGAAATATCAGTGAACCTGAGGATTGGGAAGATTTTAGAATACAGCAAAGGAGAACCAAGAAACTGATAAAGAAAGGTAAAGAATATGAATGTAAACTAGCAAAAGACATAAAAACAGACTGTAAAGATTCTATAGGATTGTAAAAAGGAAATATTTGGATATGACAAATGTGGGTCCATCACAGGCAGGGTCAGGAGAATTTATAATGGGAAATAGAGAAATGGCAGAGAAGCTGAGTACTTTGTGTCCATCTTCACTGAGGAAGATACAGGAAATCTCCCAGAATTAGAAATCCAAGGGACTAGGGAGAATGAGGAGTTGAAGGAAATTAGTATTAGTAAGAAGGTTGTATTGGGGAAATTAATAGGACTGAAGGTTGATAAGTCCCTGTGACCTGATATTCTACATCCCAGCACACTGAAAGAGATAGCAATAGAGATAGTGGATGCATTGGTGATCATTACCCAAAATTCAATAGACTCTGGAATGGTTCCTGCAGATTGGAAGGTAGCAAAAGTCACCCCACTATTTAAGAAGTGAAGGAGAGAGAAAACAGGGAACTACAGACCTGTTTGCCTTACATCAGTAATAGGGAAAATGCTAGAATATATTATAAAGGATGTGATAAATGAGCGCTTGGATGATCATGATCTGATTGGGCAGAGTCAGCATGGATTTTCAAATGGGAAATCATGTTTGATGAACCTGTTGGAGTTTTTTGAGGATGTTGCTAACAAAATTGATAAAGGGGAGTCAGTAGACATAGTATATTTGGATTTTCAGAAGGCTTTTGACAAAGTCCCCCACAGGAGATTGATGAGCAAAATTAAACTACATGGGAAAGGAGGCAATATACTGGCATGGATTAAGGCTTGGCTAACAGGCAGAAAACAGAGAGTAGGAATAAACGGATCATTCTTACGTTGGCAAGCTGTGACAAGCCGGATACCGCACAGATCAGTGCTTGGGCTCCAGCTGTCCACAATATATCTTCATGATGTGTATGTGGGGACCAAACGTAATATTTCCAAATGCGCTGATGATACAAAGCTAGGTGGGAACGTGTGTTGTGAGAAAGATGTAAAACAGCTACAGGAGGATTTGGACAGACTCAGTGAGTGGGCAAGAACATGTCAGATGAAATATAATGTGGAAAAATGTGAAGTTATCCATTTTGGTAGAAGCAACAGATGTGCAGAGTATTTCTTAAATGGTGAGAGATTAGAAAGTGTAGATGTACAAAGGGACCTGGGTGTCCTTGTCCATAAGTCACAAGTGCAATTAGGAAGGTTAATGGAATGTTAGCCTTTATCACAAGAGGATTTGAGTACAGGAGTAGTGAAGTCTTGCTTCAATTGTATAGGAGCTTGGTTAGACCACACCTGGAGTAGTGTGTGCAGTTTTGGTCCCCTCAGAAGGGAGTGCAATGAAGGTTCACCAGACTTGTTCCTGAGATGGCAGGACTGTCCTGTGAGGAGAGATTGGGGAAACTGGGCCTGTATTCTCTAGAGTTTTGAAGAATGAGAGGAGATCTCATTGAAACCTACAGAAGACTTAAATGAATACACAGGGTAGATACTCCCCTCGATGGGGAGTTCAGTACCAGGGGACACAATTTCAAAATAAGAGGAAAGCCACTCAGGACCGAGATGAGGAGAAATGTCTTTGTTCAGAGGGTTGTGAATCGTTGGAATTCTCTACCCCAGAGGGGCATGGAAGCTCAGTCATTGAGTTTGTTTAAAGCAGAGATTGACAGATTTTTAAATCCAAATGGCAAAAATGTATTTAAGGTCTTTTTGTGGCTTGCAGTTTGTATATTCTACAGTAATGAGGATCAAGAAAGAAGGGCCCTAGAGTAATTGACTTAAAAGGTTTAATTTAAAGAGATAAGTCATGGCAGGGGCGCTCAAAGCCATGGTGTGCTCCTCGTGCTCCATGTGGGAAGCCGGGAACATTTCCAGTGCCCAGGATCAGCATGTGTGCAGGAAGTGTGTCCAGCTGCAGCTCCTGGAAGCTTGGGTTTCAGAGCTGGAACAGCGGCTGGGGACACTGTGGAGCATCCGCGAGTCTGAGAGCATCATGGATAGCACGTTTAGACAGGTAGTCACACTGCAGCTGAAGGAACTTGAGGAAGGAAGGGAATGGGTGACCTCCAGGCAGTCCAAGGGAAACAGGCAGGTAGCCCAGGAGTCCCCAGAGCTCCCGCTCGCAAATCAGAATTTCGTTTTGGAGGCTGATGAGACTGGTTCCTCCAGGGAGTGCGGACAGAGCTAAGATTCTGGTACCACAAGCAGCTTGTCTGTTCAGGAGGGGAGGAAGAGAGGAAGAGCAATAGTAATAGGGGATTCTATAGTCAGGGGAACAGATAGGCGCAACTGTGGCCGTCAACATGACTCCAGGATGGTGTGTTGCCTCCCTGGTGCCAAGGTTCGAGATGTCACTGAACGGCTGCAGGGCATCCTGAACAGGGAGGGTGATAAGGCAGAGGTCATAGTGCATGTTGGTACCAATGACATAGGTAGAAAAAGGGATGAGGTCTTACACCAAGAAATCAGGGAGTTAGGCAGTAGACTAAAAAGCAAGACCTCTCGAGTTGTAATCTCTGGACTACTCCCAGTGCCACGTGCTAGCAAGCTCAGTAATAGGAGAATAACGCAGATGAATATATGGCTTAAGAGTTGGTGCAGGAGGGAGGGTTTTAGGTTCCTGGATCACTGGGACTGTTTCTGGGGAAGGTAGGACCTGTAAAAGTGGGATGGTCTAAACCAGAGCAGGACTAACATCCTTGCGGATGGGTTTGCTAGTGCTTTTGGGAGGAGTTTAAACTAATTCGGCAGGGGGAGGGGACATAGAATGTTAGCAGAATAGGGACACATCATAATACAGTAAAACAATCAAGTCAGAGGGAGTAAAGCTGCAATAAGCTTCAAGGGAGTAAGGCAAGGCTGGATGGCCTCTACTTTAATGCCAGGAGTATTGTAGATAAAACGGATGAGTTAAGAGTGAGGATTGACATGTGGAATTGTGATATAGTATCCAACACTGAGATGTGGCTGAGGGAAGGGCAGGATTGGCAGCTCAATATTCTGGGATATAGAATCTTCAGGTGAGACAGGGGAGGAGGTAAAAGAGGAGGCGGCATTGCATTATTAGTTAAGGAGTCAGTTACTGTAGTAAGGAGAGATGATATCTTGGAGGGGGCATCGAATGAAGCTTTGTGGGGAGAGTTTAGGAATAAAAACAGGACAGCCACATTGTTAGGTGTTTATTATAGACTCCCAGATAGTCAGCGGGAAATTGAGGAGCAAATATGTGCACAATTTGTGGGGGTGTGTAAAAACAATAACGATAGAGTAATTATATTAGGTGATTTCAACTTTCCCAATATTAGTCGGAATAGACATAGTGTTAAGGGCTTGAATGGAGTGGATTTCATGAAATGGCTATAGGAGAACTTTCTAGGTCAATATGTAGAGGGTCCAGCAAGGGACAGCGCAGTGCTGGACCTAATTCTGGGGAATGAAGCCGGACAAGTGACTGAGGTGGTGGTGGGGGAGCATTTTAGTACCACAGCATGGTACAGTTTAAATTTGTTATGGACAAAGAAATCGACAAGTTGCAAATAAACGTTGTGGATTGGGGGAGAGTGGATTTTAGTAAAATAAGGCAGGATCTGGCCACGGTAGACTAGGAACAGTTACTTGTGGGGAAATCTACTGAGGAACAGTGGGGGGTGTTATAAAGGAAATGGGGAGGGTACAGGCGCAACATGTTCCCTCTAGGGTGATATGAAGGAGTAACAAGCCCAGAGAACCATGGATGACCAGAGATATTCAGGTTACGATGAGAAGGAAAAGGAAGGCTTTTAGTAGGTACAAGGGAAGAAAATCAGCGGAGGCATTAGTGGACTAGAGAAAGTGTAGGGTGGAGCTTAAGAAAGCAATTAGGAGAGCAAAGAGGGGATATGAGAAAGCTCTGGCTGATAAAAGTAGGGAAAATCCCAAGATATTCTATAAGTATATCAATGGGAAGAAGATAACCAGGGAAAGAGTAGGGATGAAGGGGGAAATTTATGGGGGGAGACAGGGAACATTGCTAGAGTGTTGAACGAATACTTCACATCCATCTTTAACCAAGAGAATGAGGATGAAGGTATCGAACTTGCGGAGAGAGACTGCGAGAGTTCTTAAGCAAATTGACATAGGGAGTGACAAGGTATTGCAGGTGTTGGCAGGCTTAAAAGTGGACAAATCTTCTGGTCCAGATGATTTGTGTCCCAGACTGCTGAGGGAGGCAAGGGAGGAGATTGCAGGGGTTCTGACCCAAATTTTTAATTCCCCTCTGGCCACAGGAGAGGTGCCAGAGGACTGGAGAACAGCTAATGTGGTTCCGCTATTTAAGAAGGGTTGTAGAGATAAGCCAGGGAACTACAGGCCAGTAAGTTTCACATCAGTGGTAGGGAAACTATTGGAGAAAATTCTGAAGGAGAGAATCTATCTCCACTTGGAGAGGCAATGTTTGATCAGGAATAGTCAGCATGGCTTTGTCAGAGGGAGGTCATGCCTAACAAATTTGATTGAATTTTTTGAGGAGGTGACCAGGTGTGTAGATGAGGATAGTGCAGTTGATGTAGTTTATATCGATTTCAGCAAAGCCTTTGACAAGGTCCCACATGGGAGACTTATGAAGAAGGAAAATGCACATGGGATACAGGGTAATTTGATAAGGTGGATTCAACATTGGCTTAGTTGTGGTGGACAGAGGGTGATGACAGAAGGATCTTTAGTGATTGGAAGCCAGTGTCCAGTGGCATACCACAGGCATCTGTGCTCGGTCCCTACTATTTGTCATTTATATAAACGACGTAGATGACTATGTGGGGGATAGGATTAGTAAGTTTGTGGATGACACAAAGATTGGCCGGGTGGTTAACAGCGAGGTTATAGAAGGGATGGTCAAATGGGCAGATAAGTGGTAGATGGAATTTAACTGTGAAAAGTGTGAGATGATACACTTTGGAATGAGTAATTTGATGCTAGGAAGTTCTGAGGAACAAAGGGACCTTGGCATGTGTGTCCATAGATCTCTGAAGGTGGAGGGGCATGTTAGTGGCGTGGTGAAAAAGGCATATGGGACACTTGCCTTTATCAATCAAGGCATAGATTACAAAAGTAGGGAGGTCATGTTAGACTTGTATAGAACCTTGGTGAGGCCACAGCTGGAGTACTGTGTGCAGTTCTGGTTGTCACATTATAGGAAGGATGTGATTGCACTGGAGGGGGTGCAGAGGAGATTCATCAGGGTGTTGCCTGGGATGAAACATTTAAGTTATGAAGAGAGGTTGGGTAGACTTGGGTTGTTTTTGTTGGAGCAGAGAAGACTGAGGGGCGACCTGATCGAGGTGTACAAGATTATGAGGGGCATGGACAGGGTGGATAGGGAGCAGCTGTTCCCCTTAGTTGAAGGGTCAGTCACAACTGGGCATAAGGTTCAAGGTTAGGGGCAGGAGGTTTCAGGGGGATGTGAAGAAAAGCTTTTTTACCCAGAGGGAGGTGACGGTCTGGAATGTGCTGCCTGGGAGGGTGGTGGATGTGGCTTGCCTCACATCCTTTAAAAAGTACTGGATGAGCACTTGGCACATCATAACATTCAAGGCTATGGGCCAAGCGCTGGTAAATGGGATTAGATAGGTAGATCAGGTGTTTCTCACGCGTTGGTGCAGACTCGATGAGCCGAAGGGCCTTCTTCTGCACCGTGATTCTGTGATTCTATGATATGGGGATAGTGTGGAGAAAAGGCATTGAAGTGGATGATCAGTCACGATTGTATTGAATGGCATAGCAGGCTCAATGGGCTGAATGGCCTACTCCTGTTCCCATGTTCCTATGACAGATTTGGAAGTCTTTGTTTCAATTATTCATGGAATGTGGGCATCGCTGGCAAGACCAGAAATTATTAGCTAATCCGAATTGCCTTTGAGAATGTGGTGGTGAGCTGCCTTCTTGAACACCTGCAGTTCCTGTGGTATAGGTACATCCATAATGCTGTAAGGAAGGGAGTTCCAGGATTTTGACCCAGCGACAGTGAAGGAACGGTGATAGATGCTCCAGTCAGGATAGTGACTGACTTGTGGGGGTAACTTGCAGGTGGTGGTGTTACCTTCTATTTGCTGCCCTTGTCCTTCCAGGTGGTATAGGTCACAGGTTTAGAAGATCCTGGTGAAGAAGTCTTGGTGAGTACCTGCAGTGCATCTTGTATATCTACACATTGCTGCCAATGTGCATCCGTGTTGGAGGGAGTGAATGTTGAAGGTTCTTGATGGGGCGCCAGTCAAGCATGCTGCTTTGTCCTCAATGGTATGAAGCTTTTTTGAGTGTTGTTGGAGCTGCACTCTTCCAGGCAAGTGAGGAGTATTCCATCACAGTCCTGACTTGTGCCTTTTAGATGGTGGACAGGCTTTAGGGTGAGTTACTCTGTGCAGAATTCCCAGCCTCTGGCCTGCTCTTGTAGCTATAGTATTTATATGACTAGTCCAGGTTAGTTTCTGGTCAATGGTAACTCCCAGGATGTTGATAGTGGGGGATTCAGTGATGGTAATGCCATTGAATAGCAAGATCAGATGGTTAGATTCTCTCTTGTGGAAGAAGGTGATTGCTTGGCATCTCTGTTGCACAAATGTTACTTGCCACATGTCAGCCCAAGCCTGGATATTATCCAGGTCTTGCTGTGTTTGGACACAGACTGCTTCAGTATCTGAGGAGTTGCGAATGCAGCTGAACATTATGCAATCATCAGCGAACATCCCCACTTCTGACTTATGACGGAAGGAAGGTCATTGATGAAGCAGCTGAAGATGGTTGGGCCTAGGACACTACCCTGAGGAACTCCTGCAGTGATGTCCTGGAACTGAAATGATTGACCTCCAACAACCACGACAATCTTCCTTTGTGCTAGTTATGACTCCAACCAGCGGAGAGTTTTCTCCCAATTCCCATTGACTCCAGTTTTGCTAGGGTTCCTTGATGCTACAATCGATCAAATGCTGCCTTCATATCAAGGGCAGTCACTCTCACCTCACCTCTTGAGTTCAGCTCTTTTATCCATGTTTAAACCAAGTCTGTATATGAAGTCAGGTGCTGAGTGACCCTGGCAGAACTCAAACTGAGTGCCAGTGAGCAGGTTATTGTTAAGCAAGTGCCGCTTGATAGCACTGTTGATAATCCCTTCTATCATTTTACTGATGATTGAGAGTAGACTGATGGGGCGGTAATTGGTCTGGTTGGATTTGTCCTGTTTTTTGAGTACAGGACATACCTGGGCAATTTTTCTCACAACCAGGTAGATGCCAGTATTGTAGCTATACTGGAACAGCTTGGCTGGGGGCATGGCAAGTTCTAGAGCACAAGTCTTCAGTACTGTTGCTGGAATATTGTCAGGGCCCATAGCCTTTGCAGTATCCATTGCCTTCAGCCGTTTCTTGATATCACGTGGAGTGAATCAAATTGGCTGAAGACTGGCACCTGTGATACTGGGGACCTCTGGAGGAGGCCGAGATGGATCATCCACTTGGCACTTCTGGCTGAAGATCGAAGTAAATACTCCAGCCTTATCTTTTGCACTGATGTGCTGGGCTCCTCCATCATTGTGGATGGGAATATTTGTGGAGCCTCCTCCCATGTTAGATCTGATTCGTTGGTTGTGGGATCGCTTTGCTCTGACTATCACTTGTTGCTTATGTTGTTTAGCATGCAAGTAGTCCTGTGTTGCAGCTTCACCAGGTTGATACCTCATTTTTAGGTATGTCTGCTGCAGTTCCTGGCATGCCCTCCTGCACTCTTTATTGAACCAGGGTTGATCCCCTGGCTTGATGGTAATGGTAGAATGGGGGTTATGCCAGGCCATGAGGTTATAGATTGTGTTCGAGTAAAATTCTGCTGCTGCTGATGGCCCACAGCATCTCATGGATGCCCAGTCTTGAGTTGCTAGATCTGTTTGAAATCTATCCCATTTAGCATGGTGGTATTGCCACACAACACGATGGAGCGTGTCCTCAGTGTGAAGACGGGACTTCGTCTCCACAATGGTCACTCCGACTGACACTGTCATGGACATATGCTTCAGTGGCAGGCAGATTGGTGAAGATGAGGTCAAGTATATTTTTACCTCTTGCTGGTTCCCTCACCACCTGCCGCCGACCCAGTTTAGCAGCTATGTCCTTTAGGACTCAGCTAGCTCGGTCAGTAGTGGTGCTACCAAGCCACTCGTGATGAAGGACATTGAAGCACTCCCCATGCAGAGTACATTCTGCGTCCTTGCCACATTCAGTGTTTCCTCCAAGTGGTCTTCAACATGGAGGAGCACTGATTCATCAGCTGAGGGAGGGTGGTACATGGTAATCAGCAGGAGGTTTCCTTGCCCATGTTTACCCGATGCCATGAGACTTATGGGGTCCAGAGTCTATGTTGAGGACTCCCAGGGCAACTCCCTCCCGACTGTATCCCACTGTGCCGCTACCTCTTCTGGGTCTGTCCTGCCGGTAGGACAGGACATACCCAGGGATGATGATGGTGCTGTCTGGGACATTATCTGTAAGGTATGATTCTGTGAGGATGACTATATCAGGCTGTTGCTGTGAGACAGCTCTCCCAATTTTGGCACTAGCCCCCAGATGTTAGTAAGGAGGATTTTGTAGGGTTGACAGGGCTACTGTCAACAAGTTGCCCTTGTCATTTTTGACACCAAGTTTGGCTGTCTGATTCATTATTTTTTGTAGCATTGTAATGCAACGGAGCTGCATTTAAGAGGGCATTTAAAAGTCAATCACATTGCTTTGGGTCTAGAGTGACATGTAGGCCAGAGCAGATGAGGAAAGCTGAATTCCTTCCCTAAAGTGAACCAGGTGGGGTTTTTAAGACAATCAACAATGGTTTCATGTCATCATTAACAAGACCAGCTTTTATATTCTAGATTTATTAATTGAATTTATATTGCTTTGGTGAGATTCAATCCCATGACACCAGAGTTTTAGCATGGGCCTCTGGACTACCAATCCAGTGTCATTACCACAACACCGCCGGCTACCCCTTCTTGAGTGTTGCGGAAGGGGGTTGTATTCCATCACACTCCTGACTTGTGCCTTGTAGATGGTGGACAGGCTTTGGGGAGTCAGGAGGTGAGTTACTCGCTGCAGGATTCCCAGCCTCTGACTTGCTCTTCTAGCCACAGTATTTATATGATTAATCCAGTTCAGTTTCTGGTCAATGGTAAGTGCTAGATGATTGGTCTCCAACAACCACAAAACCTTCCTTCTTGCTAGGTATACAGCGAAGGGCTTTCCCCCGGAATCAAATTGATTTCAGTTTTGCTAGGGTTCCTTGATGCCACACTTGGTCAAAAGTGTAGTGACAACAAGAGCAGCCACCCTCACTTACCTCCTGAGTTCAGCTGCCAAGGTCCGTCTGAATCATTCCATTTAGCAGAGTGGTTTTGCCACACAGCTCGATGCAGCTTTTCCTCCATGTGAAGAAGGGCTTTGTTTCCATAAGAATTTTGTGGTGGTGAATCATACTGATAATATCATGGACAGATACATCAGTGATAGGTAGATTGGAGACAGTGAAGTTTTATCGACATGTTGTTTCCCTTGCCATCTGCAGGAGGCCCATTCGCTCAGAGATCTCTTTACCACTGGGTCATTGAGGTTAATTGGGTTTTACCAAGTCACTTTTCATACTGGATCACAGAGAGATATCTGACATGATCTCAAACAGATATCCGACATGATCATAAAGAGATATCTGACATGATCACAAAGAGATATCCGACATAATCACAAAGACATATATGACAAGATCACAGAGAGGTATCTGAGATGAACATAGAGGGATATCTGACATGAACATAGAGAGACAACCAACATGATCATAGCGAGGTATTGAACATGATCACAAAAAGATATATGGCTTTATGACATATTGATAACCGACATGATCACAGAGAGATATCCAACATGATCACTGTGGGATAAATGACATGATCACAGTGGGATAAATGACATGATCACAGAAAGATACCTGACATGATCACAGAGAGATATCAGACATAATCACAGGGAATTATCTGACAAGATCACAAAAAGATATATGGCTGTATGACATATAGATATCCGACATGATCACAGGGAGATATCCAACATGATCATGGAGGCAACTGACATGATCACAGTGGGATATCTGACATGATCACAAAGAAATATACAACAGGTTCACAGAGAGATATCTGACATGATCACAGAGAGATATCCATCATTATCACAGGGAAATATCTGGCAAGATCACAAAGAGATATATGGCAGTAATACATAGAGATATCCAATATGATAAAAGCAAGACATCCAACATAATCACAGCATGATAAATGACATGATCACAGAGAGATATCCGACATGATCACAGAGAGATATCTGACATGATCATAGAGAGATATCTGACATGATGACAGAGAGATATCCGACCTGATCACAGAGGGATATCCGATATTATCACTGAAAAATATCCAACATGATCACAGAGAGATATCCAACATGATCACAGAGAGATATCTACATGATCACAGTGAGATATGCAACAGGGTACACAGAGAGCTATCTATCATGATCACAGAGAGACATCCAAGATTGTCTCAGAGAGATATCCAACATGGTCACAGAAAGGCACCTGACATGGCTACATAGAGATATCTTACATGATCAAAAAGAGATATCCCACATGATCACAGAGAGATAACTGAATTGATCAGACAGAGGTATCCAACATAATCACGGGCAGAAATCCGACATAATCACAGAGAGATCTCTGACATGATCAATGAGAGATATCTGGTATGATTACATAGGGATAGCTGACATGATGACAGAGAGATATCCGACATGATCACAGAGAGATATCTTACATGATCACAGCGAGATATCCAACATGATCACAGAGAGATATCTAACATGATTGCAGAGAGAAATCCTACATGATCAAAGAGAGATAGCCAAAATGATCACAGAGAAGTTTCCGACATGATGACAGAGAGATATTTGATATGATCAATGAGAGATATCTGACATGATGACAGAGAGGTATTCAACATGGTCACAGTGAGATACCCGACATGATTAAGAGTGATATCCAACATGATCAAAGTGAGATATGCATCAGGTACACACAAAGATATCTGACTTGATCACAGAGCGATATACAGCATGATCACAGGGAGTTATCCGACATGATCACAGAGAGTTATCTGACAGGATCACAGGGAAAAACCTGACAGGATCACAGAGAGATATCTGATGTTATCACTGAGGGATATCTGACATGATCACAGAGGGATACCCGACCTGATAACAGAGAGATCCATTACATGATCATAGAGAGATATCTGACATGATCACAGAGAGATCTCTGACAAGATCACAGAGAGATATCTGACATGATCACAGGGAGATACCAGGCATAATCACAGAGAAATATCTCACAAGGTCACAGTTAGATACCCAACATCATTGCAGGGATATATCCAACATAATTATAGAGAGGTATCGGACATGATCACAAAAAGATATCCGACTTGATCATAGAGGGCTATCTGATGCAATTACAGAGAGATATCTGGCGAGATCACAGAGAGATATCTGACATGATCATAAAGGGATAGCCAACAGGGTCACAGAGAGTTATCTGACATGATTACAGAGAGATAGCCAACATGATCACTGTGAAATTTGCACCTGGTACACAGAGAGGTATCTGACATGATCACAGAGCGATATCCAAAATTATCTCAGAGAGATATCCAACATGGTCACCGAAAGATATCTGACATGGTCATACAGAGTTATCCCACATAAACAAAAAGAGATATCCCACATTATCACAGAGAGCTAACCGAATTGATTAGAGAAAGATATCCAACATAATCACAGGGAGAGATCCGACATAATCACAGACAGATACCTGACATGATCAAAGAGAGATATCCGATATTATCGCAGCATGTATCCGACATGATCACAGAGAGATATCCGACATGATCACAGAGAGCTATCCAACATGATCACAGTGAGATAAAAGGCATGATCACAGAAAGATATCTGACATGACCACAGAGAGGTATCTGACATGATTACAGAGAGATATCCAACGTGATCGCAGAGAGATATCCGACATGGTCTATGAGAGATATCCCACATGATCACAGAAAAGTTTCCAACATGATGATAGAGAGATATTTGACATGAACACAGTGAGATATCCAACATGATCACAGAGAGATGCCCGACATGATCACAGAGAGATATCTGACATGATGACAGAGAGGTATTCAACACGATCACAGTGAAATATCCAACTTGATCATAGAGAGATATCTGACATGATCACAAAGAGATATGCAACAGGTTCACAGAGAGATATCTGACATGATCACAGAGAGATATCAGAAAAAATCACAGAGAAATATCTCACAAGATCACAAATAAATACCCGACATGATCACAGAGAGATATCCAACATGATCACGGTGAAATAAATGACATGATCACAGTGGGATATCCAACTTAATCATAGAGAGATATCTGACATGATCAGAAAGAAATATATAATAGGTTCACAGAGAGATATTTGACTTGATCACAGAGAGCTATCCAACATAATCTCAGGGAAATATCTGGCAAGATCACAAAGAGATATACGGCAGTATCACATAGAGATATCTGACATGATCACAGAGAGGTATCAGACATGATCACAGAGAGACATCCGACATGATCACTGAGATGTCTGACATGATCACAGAGAGTTTTCCAAGATGATCACAGAGAGATATCAACATGATCTCAGAGGGATATCCAATAGCTTCACAGAGAGATGTCTGAAATAATCACAAAGAGATACCCAATGTTGCACAAAGATATATTTGAGGTTATCTCATAGAGACACCCAACATGGTCACAGAAAGATATCCGATATGGTCACATAGAGATAGCTCACATGATTACAAAGAGATATCCAACATCATCACTGAGAGATACCTGACATGATCACAGAGATATCTTCAACATGGTCACAGTGAGATATCCAACATGATCACAGTGAAATATCCGACATGATCACAAAGAGAGACCTGACATGATCACATTGAGATGTCCAACATTATTGCATAGAGATATCCAATATGATCACATGAAGATATCTGACATAATCACAGAGAGATGTCTGGCAAATTCACAAAAAGATATCCTACATGACCACAGAGAGATATCAACATGATCACAAAGAGGTACCGAACAGGCTCGCAGAGAGATATCTGACATGATCACAGAGAGATATCCAACATCACACAGAGAGATATCTGAGATTATCTGATAGAGATAACCGACATGGTCACAGAAAGTTATCCAATATGGTCACATAGAGATTTCCACAAGATCACAATGAGATAACTGACATGATCACAGAGAGATATCCAATGTTACACAGATAGATATCTGAGATTATCTGATAGAGATATCCGACATGGTCACAGAAAGGTATCTGATATGGTCACATAGAGATATCTCACATGATCACAATGAAATATCTCACATGATCACAGAGAGATATCCAATATTATCACATCTGATATCTGATATAATCACAGAAAAATATCTGACAGCTTCACAAAGAGATATCTGACATGATCATGGAGAAATTATCCGACACGATCTCGGAGAGATATCCAAGATTATCCCAGAGAGATATCCGACATGGTCTCAGGAAGGTATCGGACATGATCATATAGAGATATCCCACATGATCATGGAGATATATCTGACGTGATGCCAGAGGGATATCTGACATGATCAATTAAGATAGCCAACATGATCACAGAGAGTTATCCAACATGATCATGGAGAGATATGCAACATGATCAAACAGAGATATTCGACATGCTCACAGAGAGATATCTGACATGATCACAGAGGGATATCTGATATGATCACAGAGAGGTTTCTAACATGATAACAGAGAGATATCTGACATGATCACAGGGAGACATCCGACATGATCACAGACAGATATCCAACATGATCACAGAGAGATATCCGAAATGATCACAGTGAGATATCCAACTTGATCAGGGAGAGATATCTGACATGATTATCAAGAAATATCTGACATTATCACAGATAGATACAACATGATCACAGAGATATCTGACATGATCACAGTGAGATATCCGACATGACCACAGAGAGATATCTGACATGATCACAGGGAGATGTCCAACATGACCACAGAGATATATCTGACATGAAAACAGAGAGATATCTGACATGATCACAGGGAGATGTCCAACATGACCAGAGAGAGATATCTGACATGATCACAGGGAGATGTCCAACATGACCACAGAGAGATATCTGACATGATCACAGAGAGATATTGGACAAGACCACAGAAAGATATCCAACATGATCACTGAGAGATATCCACATGATTGCAGAGAGGTATCCAACATGATCACAGAATGATATCTGACATGATCACAAAGAACTATCTGACATGAGCATAGAGTGATGTCTGACATGATCAGAGGGAAAAATCCAACATGATCACAGATAGATATCCAACATGATCACAGAGCAATATTTGACATGATCACAGAGAGATATCTGACATAGCACAGAGAGATCTCCAACATTATCATGGAGAGATATCTGACATTAACACAGAAAGATTTCTGATAAGATCACAGAGCGATGTCTAATCTGACTGTGGGAATCATCATCCAGCGATCCCAAATAACATAACTGATCAATCTGCCCACCTTCCACTGAGCTCCTCAAATAAAGTGACAAACCCACTTCCCCTTTCAGGCTAGTTATAAAACACAGAGGCTGCTCACACTCGATGTGGAAGCAATGGACATTCACTATGAATGGATCCTCAGCGTTAATGTATCCTCAGTGTGAATGGATCCTCAGTGTGAATGGATCATAGTGTGAAAGGATCACAGTGTGAATGGATCATAGTGTGAATGAATCCTTAGTGTGAATGGATCGCAGTGTGAATGAATCCTCAGTGTAAATGGGTCGCTGTGTGAAAGGATCACAGTGTGAATGGATCATAGTGTGAATGAATCCTTAGTGTGAATGGATCGCAGTGCGAATGAATCCTCAGTGTAAATGGGTCGCGGTGTGAATGGACACACTGTGAATGGATCCTCAGTGTGAATGAATCCTCAGTGTGAATGGATCTTCAGTGTCAATGGTTTCTCACTGTACATGGATCCTCAGTGTGAACGGATTCTTAGTGATAACGGATTCTGTGTGAATGGATTGTCAGTGTGAATGGATTCTCAGTGTGAGTGGATCCTAAGTGAACGAATTCTCTGTGTTAACGGACTATCAGTATGAATGGATGCTTGGTGTGAATGTATCTCTGTGTGAATGGACCTTCAGTTTGAATGGAGTCTCAGTGTCAATGGATTTTCAGCGTGAATGGATACTCAATGTAAATGGGCCCTCAGTGTTAATGTATTATCGGTGTGAATGGATCCTCAGTGTGAATGGATGGTTCTCAATGTGAATGGATCCTCGGTGTGAATGGATCCTCAGTGTGAATGGGTCCTCAGTGTAAATTGATCCTCAGTATGAATGGATCCTCAGTGTGAATGGATCCTCATTGTGAATGGATCCTCAGTGTGAATGGTGCCTGTTTGATAAATTAGGATTAGACCAGACCATGTCCACTCTCTATTCAGGCCCTGTGTGTGAGCTGAGAGTATCTGCATCTTATCCCAGTGTGGGTGTTATTACCCTGAGCTGCTCTCTTCCTGATCTCTCTGAATTCTCCCAGCAGAAACTCTCAGTGTCCCTGGTAGGGAAGTGAAAGCTGCAGCTGGTGATCTTCAGATTGAGTTTAAACAGTGTCAATTCCCCCTTTCTTGTTCATTGCTGCATTTCTATGAGACTGTTTTTTTCTGGAGAGTGTGTGTGTGATTCAGTGAACGAGGGGAATATTAAATATGGACATTATACAGACAAACATAGACAAAGCTTCTGGTTTTGAGCAGTGAAGTTCGGGGAAGATTCCAGGTCAGTCTGCACAGTGCAGCTGCCCTCAGGTAGAGAGAGAGAGGGAGAGTTGTTTAAACTGCTCTCCGCTCACTGGCTTAGTGAACACAGCCCAACTCTTCAATCTCCACACTCTCATTTCTCCATCGATGTCCTTCAGGTGAGTGCTGGCTAGCAATAGCTCGCGTAGTTCAATACCCTGCCATCTTTTGCTCCCTTGGAGTATGGGTTCTAGTATATCCCTTGGAAGAACATAAGAACATAAGAAATAGGGACAGGAGTAGACTATTCAGCCCCTTGAGCCTGCTCTGCCATTCAATAAGTTCATGGTTGATCTTCTTGTGTTTCAATTTCCACATTCCCACGTAATCCTGATAACCTTTGATTCTTTTGCCTAACAAGAATCATGCTAATATGTTATCCATTACACCATGCAACTTTTATTTTCCATAATAATCTTTGATGTGACACCTTATCAAATCCTTCTGGAAATCCAAGTGCAGTACGTCTATAGGCTCCTGTTTATCCACTGAGCATGTTACTCCTTCAAAAACTTCCAATAAATTGGTTAGACATGATTTTCCTTTCACAAAACCATGCTGACTCTTCCTAACTGCTGACTCTTCAGCCTTTCTAAATACCCAGCTCTAACCTCCTTAATCTTTTTCCTTTTCTGCCTTCCTCCCTTCTTGAATAGAGGGGATATATTTGCTACTTTCAGTCTGTTGGAAGCTTTCCAGAATCTGGCAAGTTTTGGAAAATTAATACCAGTGCATCGACAACCTCATTAGCCACCTCTATTAAGACCCTACAATGTAGTCCATCAGGACCCGGAGTCTTGCCAGCCTGAAGCTCAATCAATTTGCTCAGTACCACTTCCCAAGTGATTTCAATTTAACCAAGCTCCTTTCTCTTGTTCACCTCCTCATTTGCAGCTATTACTGGAATGTTTTTCGTATCTTCTTTAGTGAACACTGACGCAAAATATTTGTTAATTTTTTCTACCAGTTCCTTATCATTTACCATTAAGTCTCCACTGTCACTCTCTAGAGGACCAACACTCACTTTACTTACTCTTTTCTTTTTTAAATACCTGTGGAAACTCTTGATATCTGTTTTCACATTTCTTGCTAGCTTCCTCTCATACTTGAATTTCTTTCTCCTGATTAACCTTTTAGTCATTCTCTGCCATTCTTTATATTCTGCCACTCATCTTTGCAGAGTTGTATGCTTTTTTCTTAAGTCTGATACTTTCCTTAACATCTTTAGCTTACCACGGATGGTGGGTCTTTCCTTAGAATTTTTCTTTATAGTAGGAATTTAGTTATTCTGAATACTCTGAAATATCCCTTTAAATGTCTGCCCCTGCTTCTCTATTTTTCTATCCTCCAGCCTAGTCTCCCAGTTCACTTCAGCTAGCTCAGCTTTCATCCTCACATATTTGCCCTTTTTTAAGTTTAAAATACTAGTCTTAGACCCACTCTTCTCCCCTTCAAACCGGATGTAAAATTCAATCATATTAAGGTCGCTCCTACCTAGGGGTGTCTTTACTCAGAGGTCATCAGTTAATCCTGTCACGTTACACAATGCCAAGTATAATATAGCCTGCTCTCTGGTTGGTTCCAGACGTGCTGCTCTAAGAAACTGCCTCAAAAGCATTCTAAGAACTCCTCATCCAGGCTACTACTGCCAATCTGATTTTTCCAGTTTTTGTGTAGACTAAAACCGCCCGTGATTATCACAAGCACACAATATTTTCTCTTGTCTGCTTTGTCCTACAAATGGGTGTGAATTTCACAGCCTCTCTCCTCTCCCCTTGAACTGGAAACACAACTGGAAGTGTTTGGGCTTCACATCAATGTCCCGAGGCCCCTGCTGCATAGATCAGGCCACCTCACAACACACTCCTCCCACTGAGGAGGGAATGAGGAGACAGGGGATACTGAAACAAAGAGAGCAGAATGTCTCTCCACCTTCACCCTGAACTTCCTGTGTCCATATTCTCCTGAACCCCTCTTCCTCAGTGCACATTAACCTTCAGAACACTTGTAATTTTCCAGTTTATGTGATAAAGGTTAGTGATTCTCAATGGGAACAAACATTCTCTGTGTAAAGAGATCAACTGAATTCCATTCTCTGATATCTGACATCTACAATGTCGAGTTTGTGGTTCACAATCCTTCCATTAACACCATCAGTTACCTCATTCTCAGCTGGGCTCAGTGGGTCACTGGGTCACACTCTGACCTCTCACACAGAAGGTCAAAGCTCCAAATCCCACTCCGAAAACATTGAGCACAAAATCTTGGCAGACTCTGCAATTGCCGTACTGAGGGAGTGCTGCATTGCCGGGGGTGTGGTATTTCAGAGGTAACATTAAACTGGGGCCCTGTCCACCCTCGCAAGTGGATGTAAAATATCCTATGGGTTAATTTGGAAGAAGAGCAGGACAGCTCTCCCAGGTGTCCTGGGGAATATTTATCCCTCACTCAACATCATTAAAACAGATTATCAGGTTATTATTACATTGCTGTTTGTGGGATCTTGCTGTGTACAAACCTCCTGCTGTCTTTCCTACATTATAACAGTGACAACCCTTCTGGGGTGTTTCACTGATTGGGAGGGGTTTTGGGACATCCTGAGGTGGTGAAAGGTGCTATAGAAATGCAGTATTTCTTTCCCACATGCAGTGATATATGTTGATGTTAAACTCACTGCCTGCCCAGAGCTGGGTGCTCAGTATGGAATGGACCAATCAGGAAGTTTGATTCTTCTCATTGCCTCTCTCCTTGCTCAGATAGGGAAGTTGTGAGATTTTCTGAGGGAAATGAGCTGACAGTTTACTGAGAAACACTGACCGAGAAAGTTCCAGCCATTCCGTGCTGAAGCCAAGAACTCCCATTCACAGAACAACATGTACTTCCCTTTCCAGGGATCGCAGGAATGGAGGAACAATTACACCGGAGAACTTTCATTGCTGGAGAATGGGGGATCTCCCAGGGCATCTCCGTAATGCTGACTCTGTACAGTTTTACATGATATAAATCATGAGGGGACAACTCAATCCTCACCCCACACTCACCCTTCAACACTGAACACTTGCAACTTGGAAAGGACATGATGAAGACAGCACTGTGTGTGGCTGCTGCTGTTCTGGGAGCACTGGGCCTCTGCTTGATCCAGGATGCTGCTGCTTCACCAGGTGAGAGAGAGGTTTCTTTACTGCCAATATTCTCCGAGAATCTGAGAATGGCCAAAACTGTTACTAACAGGTTACAAACCCACTGCTGGGTTCCATCAATTGCTTGTATTATTTATTAGTGTTCAATGTAATGATTCCAGCTCACTCTGTCCGGAGGAAGCTGCAGACAGTGAAGCAACTGAGACCTAACCCGGGTTTGATGAAGATATCTTTTACACTCGATGCCTCTATTTATCCCATTTGTGTTTTAACAGTGTGATCAGCTTGTCCTGTGTATGGAAAGGGTAAACAGGCTGTGTGTCTTTTCTCTAGAAAGGAGAAAGCTGATTGGTGACTATGGAAGCAGGCTGAGAAACACCAGTATAGAGCAGATGGGCCGAATGTCCTGTTTCTCTTCTGTAGACTCGCTGTATTTCTGTATTAAACATGAAGGATAATGTTCCTCTCAGTGAGAATCTGCTGTGATACCCACTCCATGTTTAACTGTGTTCATTTCTCCTCTTCATTCTAGTTGGCCCTGTAATATTCGAATGCTGTGAGAATTTTAAACCCACCCGTATTCCCCATAAAAGACTTGTAAGCTACACGAAAACAATTGGCTGCTCCACTCCTGCCGTTGTGTAAGTATTTAAAAAGGTTTGTTACCGCAGTGTGTTTAAATGAAAGGTTTGGAGTTGGTATCTGTGACTCTGATAATCACACCTCATTTCATTCTTTCAGTTTTACAAACAAGCGGAATATAAGAATTTGTACTAAAGCGAGTGAGGAATGGGTCCAAACTGCAGTCACATTTCTGGAAAAGGGACTGAGGAATTGAAGGGAGAAGAAGTCATTGAGAGTACAGAATTTTAAAACCATTTAAAATACTGTGACTGTTGAAGTGGCGCAATATTGTCCTGGATCACAGGCAGAATGTGGAAGGTGTTTCATGACTGGATTCAGAAACTGATTCTCTGATCATTTGTAAATTTCCAGTTGATGTGATAACGAGTAGCAAATATTCTCGATGGTAACTAACTTTTCCTGTGTAAACCACAATCGCCAAAAGTGACTGAAACAGGATGGTGGAACTGTATAAATGTGGGTCCAAGGCATAGAAGGGAGGTTGGTGGGAGTGTCACTTTGTGGGGTGGGGGGATGCTGACAGGTTTGCAACTGGGAGAGAGGGGTAGGCATGGTTGGGGCTGACACTGGGCGAGGGGGTTGAGTGGGGGCAGACACTGGGATAGTGAGTGGAGTAGTCACTTGGAGAACACATGGGGTTGGATGTCTGGGAGACACTGGGAGATGGGGTGGTTTGGGGCTGGCAATGGGTATGACACTGGGGGAATGGGTGGGGGTGTTGGGGTAACACTGGGAGAAGGAGGGGGAAGAGTTGGTCACTGCGGGGCTGTTTGAATAACACTGGGAGAGAGGGTGTGTTGGGGCAGGTGATGGGTATGACACTGGCAGAATGGACGGGAGTGTTGGAGTAACAGTGGGAGAGGGGATGGGTTGGGGCAGGCAATGGGTATGACACTGGGAGAATGGGTGGGGGTGTTGGATTAACACTGGGAGAGGGGGTGGGAGGGTGGGTAGGAGTGGGGGTGGTGGGGTAACACTGGGATGGGAGTGGGAGTCTGGGTGGGGTTGGGGATGTTGAGGCAACACTGGGGGAGGGAGAAGAGTGGTGGGTGTGGGGCTGTTGGGGTAACACTGGGATGGGGGTGGGAGTCTGGCTGGGGTTGGGGATGTTGAGGCAACTCTGGGAGAGGGAGGAGAGTGGGTGGGGGTGGGGCTGTTGGGGTAACACTGGGACGGGGGTGGGAGTCTGGGTGGGGTTGGGGATGTTGAGGTAACACTGGGGGAGGGAGGAGAAAGGGTGGGGGTGGGGCTGTTGGGATAACACTGGGACAGGGGGGTGGGAGTCTGGCTGGGGTTGTGGGTGTTGGGGTAACACTGGGGGAGGGAGGGAGAAGGAGAGTGGGTGCGGGTGGGGCAGATGGTGGGATTCTCTGTCTCTGATTCTATTGATAATCTCGATGTTTTTATTCTTTGATCCCTTCGCTTCCCTCCTTGTTTCACTGATTTCTCAGCTCCTCATTTTTATAAATTGAAAATGTGACAATGAAATAAAGAAGATTTTTGAAGAAAGCTTCTCTTGTCTCTCAGCAGCTTCATTCTTCATTTTTAATAAATAGACAAACAGGTTTGAATTTCCTCCCAACTTTCATCATCATCTCCCTGTATTGATCACTCTCCAGGCATTACACAACATGAGCCGATTGCCTGAGGCAGGGTGGACAGCTAGAAGGCAGTTATACTGCTTTACATACTGGGCATGTGAGTTTCGACAGCGCATTCAGGTGCTATAGGAGCAGGAGTAGGCCATTCAGCCATACACAGAGTATGGGGACACAAGGAGAGGAGGTTACACTGGAGTGAGATGCAGGCAGTGTGTGTAGTTAGGAAGCTGGTCCAGGCTGGGATTTGGTGCAGAGGGGGAAAGAGGTGTTCCTTTCTCGACTCTTTTCAGCCTCCAGTGGTTGGTGAGTTTTCTTCCTTTGTCTCAAAGTTAAGTGAGTGCAACTTTCTATTACTTTACCTGTGTAAATTATTAACTAATTGACTAATTAAATAAATAAGGTTAGACAGAATGGCAGGGCTGGTGGTGTGCTGTGACTGCAGCACGTAGGAGTCTGAGGAATGCACTGCAGTCCCAGACAACCATATCTACAGAAAGTGTCTGCAGTTTAGGCACTCCAGCTCTGAGTTGCTGAGCTGGAGTCTGAGTTATGGACATTGTGGGGCATCAGGGATGGGGTGAGTTACCTGGGCATTGTATTCCATGAGGTAGTCCCACCCCTTAGGTTAGGCAGGACTTTAGAGTTGGTCAATGGTCAGGGACAGGAGGATGTGACTGCAAGTCAGGCTGGAAAGGGGAACCAGCATGTAGTGAGGGAGGAGCTTCAGTCCCTGATTTTGTCCAACAGGTATGGGGTGCTGCTACCTGTGTGGGTGAGGAGACGGACTGCAAGGTGGATGAGTGGATTGACCGTGACACCCTGGTGAAGAGTGCCATTCAAGTGGGGGCAATGAAGAGGAATGTGGTAGTGATAGGGGACAATATAGTTGGAGGATAGATACTGTTCTCTGCAGCCACAGTCAGGAGGTCCGAAGGTTGTGTTGCCTGTCTGGCGCCAGGGTTAAGGACATCTCCTCGTGGTTGGAGAGGAACTTGGAGCCGGAGAAGGAGGATGGAGTTGTCATGGTCCATGATGAAGCAACAACATAGCAGAACATCATTCCTGGTTCTGTCTAAAAGTATTTGAGGAGTTAGGGTTCAAATTAAAATGCAGAACATCAAAGGTAATAATCTCTGGATTATTACCTGAGCCACGTACCAATTGGCATAGGGTCAAGCAGATTAGAGAATTAAATACATGGCTCAAGGAGTAGTGTGGGAAGGAGTTTGGATTCATGGGGCATTGGGGTCAGTACTCAGAGAAGAGTGAGATATTCCGTTGGGATGGGCTGCACTTGAACCAGGCTGGGGCCAGTGTCCTGGCCAATCATATAACGAGGGCTGTGGACAGGGCTTTAAACTAACAGAGAAGTTAGAGGGAGGGTTCAGGTGAAGGAAGACATAGAAGTCCAAAGGGGAAGGTCGAGGTATCGGAACAGTATGATGATGTGGGTAAAGACAGGCAGAGTGGGACAGGAAGGGACAGAGAGATAAAGGAGCATTTAAAGAAACAATTCAAAGGCCTGAACATTGCTGTCAGCATGCGGGGGCGGGCCCTACATGCCAACATGCAAATTGGCACCCGAAGTGGGTGTTCATCCCGACGTCATCGCGCGCCATTTAGATCTTTCCTTCAGCGGGCGTGTGCCAGAGGCACCTGTGTGCCCCCCTGAACTGTCAACAGCCTATTAAGGCCATTAAAAAACCAATTGAAGTTGTTTTCAATGCTGCCCATCCAACCTTAAGATTGGCAACACAGGCAAAGAGCCCAAGTGGCCTTCGCGTTTTTTAGGAAACCTCATCCACGGGCAGGATGGAGTTTCCTAAAGATTTTATTAATTAGACGATAAAATTTACCTAAATATGAAAACATGTCCTAGCTCATGTGATACTGTCACATGAGGGGACATGTTTAAATAATTTTGTATTTCATTTATGACTAAATTTTTTAAGCAACTTTATCTCCCTGAGGCAGCTCCGTGCCTCAGCAAGATTCCTGAGTCCTTTTGTGTGCATGCATGAAACAGCATAGGCCCCTACTCTCCCTCCGCTGAGTGCTACTGGCCGCGCGTTATGCTGGGCGGCCTTAATTGGCCTGCTCATGTTAAATGGAAGTAAACGGCTCCACACCTGCCCCCGCCTGCTCCCGCCCAGCTGCCTGACACAGGTAAGTTTCTGGCCAAAATGTTCAACAAAAATACATTTCACTGAAGAACAAAAACTCAGCAAGAAGGACCCATCCATGGCTCACTCAGCAAGTTAAGGATAGAATTAGATTAAGAGAACGTGCTTATAATGTTGAAAAAAAACATGTCTGAGGATTGGGAGTGTTTTAGAATCTAGCAGACAGCCACCAAAAAGTTGATAACAAGAGTAAAAAATAGAATATGAGAGTAAACAAGCTAGAAATTTTGTAAGTATGTAAAAAGGAAGAGAGTAGCTAAAATAAACATTGGTCCTTTGGAAGCAGAGTGAGAGAAATATCCATGGGGAATGAGGAAATGGCAGAAGCATTGAACAAATAGTATGTCTTGAGTCTTCACAGTAGAAGACTCAAGTTACATACCAGAAATAAATGAAACCTAGGGGCTATAAAAAATGGGAAATTAAGGAAATTAATATCAGCAGAGACAAAGTATTGAATAAACTTAAGGGACTAAACTCCAACAAATCCCGTTAACCTGATGGCCTACACTCTAAGGTTCTAAAAGAGATAGCTGGTGTCAGGAAGTTATAATAATTCTCATAATGTTATTGGAGTTTATTGTAAAGTAATAGTGGAGGCTATGTCTATGTATGTCTATGTGCAGGACTTAATTGAATTAAAGGCAGCTGGTCTGAAGGCTTTGATGTATCAGAAGATAAGCTAGGTTTGAAATGTTAAGTAGGTAAACATGGGAAAAGTTTTAGAGTGTAAAGGGTAAAGGATCATTTGCATTTTAAATAAATCAGGAATTCAAAAGAGGGGGGGAGAAATGTTACACCTGGCCAGGAGAAGTTAAGAAACAGTGTGTTTATTTTTCTCAAAGATTATTGGTAAAATTGGTACTATAATAGATTTTATTATTAGAGAGGTAAAATCCAAAGACATAGTGAAACAATGTGAATTTGCATTCGAAGGGGAAAATATGTATAAAGGAGTGAATGTTGTGTGTAAGGACAGGCATTCTAAGATATAACACAAGTATGAAAAACCTCCAGCGTCTAAGCCTCAAACTGCTGTCTACAAGGAACTGAAGCTGAGAAAAACTCACTTTGAATTTGGCCATTCAGGGTAATTGCGTGTTACTTTGCCTGGATCTTTTCAAATCTATTTGCAGGGTTTTCTGCACCTGCCTGCTGCCGATATTGTCTGGTCAATGGACTGCTGGCTGGGGTGCCGCCTCACCTATGGCGGGCCCCGCCCTCAATGGGGCCAGAAAATCCCGGCCTATGTGTCTCACTGTTGCCTTAACGGAGGTGTAACTGGGGTTTAGATTAATTAGGAGATTTAGAAGTTATCAAAATAGTAATTTGTAGATCTATATATGTGCTTAAATTATGTCTCCTATTAATAAAGGTTTAATTTTGTTTTGTAAGAAACCTATAAGACTTGGTGTCCTTTTTACTGAATTCAAAGCCCATATCTCAAAACAAGTACAAATTGCAAATTGCTGTGGCAGCTGCTTTCCCTCTGGGATTTGGGCAGCTTGGCATTTACCATCCGCCTGTCATAACACTGCAGAGGTGGTGGATGTGCTATCCATGATTTTCCAAAATCCCTTAGATTCAGGAATGGTCCTATCAGATTGGAAGTTGGCAAATGTTACACCACTTTTCAAGAAAGGAGGGAAAGAGAAAGCAGTGAACAGGCTAGTTAGCCTAACATCAGTTGGGAAAATGCTGGAAACTATTATTAAGGATGTCTTAACAATGCACTTAAAAAAGCATTGTATTATTAGAATTAGTCAATATGGTTTTACTGCAGGGCAATCCTGTTTGACAAATTGGTTAGAATTTGATGATGTAACTAGTAGGGCAGATAAAGGTGAACCAGTAAATGTCATACATCTGGATTTCCAAGAGGCATTCGATAAGGTGCCTCACAAAAGGTTAATAGGCAAAATAAGGGATCATGGAGTTGGGGGTAATATGTTAACATGGATAGAGGATCAATTAACAGATAGAAAATAGTGCGCATAAACAGGACTTTTTCAAGTTAGCAAGCAGTAAATAGTGGAGTGCTGCAAGGAGCAATGCTAGAGCCTCAGCTATTTACAAGTTATATTCATGAAGATGAAGAGACAGAGAGTAACATATCTTAGTTTGCCGATGATACAAAACTAGATGGGAAGGCAAGCTTTGAGGAGGATACAGGGGCTGCATAAAGATATAGACAGGCGAAGTGAGTGGGCAACAAGGTGGCAGATGGAGTATAATGTGGGGAAATATGAAGTTATTCATTTTGGTCGTAATAAAAAAAGTTGAATATTTTTTAAAAGCTGTGAAACTTTCAAACATTGATGCTTTAAGAGATTTGGTTGTGCTAGCGCAAGGAATGCAGAAAGTTAGCATGCAGGTGCAGCAAGTGATTAGGAAGGTGTTGGCCTTTATTGTAAGGGGATTAGAGAAGATTAAAGAAGTCTTGTTACAGTTGTACAGCGTTTTGGTAAGACTACATCTGGAGTAGTGTGTGTAATTTTGGTCTCCACATTTAACAAAGAATATACTTTCAATGGAGGTGGTACAGAGAAGGTTCATTAAATTGGTTCCTGGGATGAGGTGGGGTTGCCACCTGTAATGAGAGGCTGAATAATTTGGGCTTATATCCTCTAGAGTTTAGAAGTTTAGAAGGATGAAAGGTGGTCTCATTGGAACCTACAAGACTTTGAAGGGGCTTGATAGGGTGGACACAGAGAGATTGTTTCCATTGGTTGGGGAATTGAAAATATGGGGGCACAGTCTCAGGATAAGGGGCCGATCATTTAGGACTGAGATGAGGAGAAATTACTTTATTCAAAGGGTTATGAATCTTTGGAACTCTCTACCCGAGAGGGCTGTGGATGCTCCATCATTGAATACATTTAAGTCTGGGATAAACAGGTTTTTGGTCTCTTAGGGACTTAAGGTATAAAGGAGTGGCGGGAAAATAGCGTTGAAGCCAACATGAGCCATGATTGTATTGAATGGTGGAAAAGGCTTGATGGGTCATGTGGTCTACTCCCGCTCCTATTTCTTGTGTCCTTGAGTTTGCCAAGGTAGGGTCTTGACCTGAAACATCAGCTTGAGTCTTGTTTGAAGACAATGTTTTGGTGAAGGAGCCAGTGCTGGTTGTGGTCTCTCACAGGGTTGCTTAACAGTTAATTGTCATTTTAAATCCCTAGCTAAATCCCTGCTCATTGAGGAAGCTGTATGGTAAGATGGTTACTAACTGTTGTCCTAACACCCTCTTCTAACAGCAAGCAGGAATCTTAGTGCAAACGCATTGATGTGGATTCCTAACTCTACTTAATGGAGCTCATGCTTGCTGGTGCTGGAACTGTGAGCAGGAGCTCGGAAACATCAGAAAGCTTTCTGGGACACTTTGTCAAATCTGCACCAACTTTTATTCCATGGTCCCTCTGAGGAAATAACCTAAACGCTGTATTCCCCTATCTCATGCAACCCTCTTCTACCTCCTTTCCAAAATCCATAAACAGGATTGTCCTGGTAGACCCATTGTTTCATCCAGTCCCTGCCCCCTGAATTTACTTTTCCTATCTGGACTCTATTCTTTCTTCTATTGATCAGTCTCTTCCCAGCTACATGTATGATTCCTTTGACACCCTACATCATTTCAACAATTTCCAGTTACCCTGCCCTAACAGCCCCCTCTTCACCATGGATGTCCAATCTCTCTACACTTCCATCCCCCACCAGGATGATCTGAGAGCTCTCAGCTTCTTCCTTGAATGGAGGCCCAACTAGTCCTCATCCACCACCATCCTCCTCCCTCTGCCTGGCTTATCTCGTTCTCAATCAGAACATGTTTCCCTTCAATTCCACTCACTTCTTCCAAATAAAAAGTATTGCTCCCAGCATGGGTCCTAGCTCTGTCTGTCTTTTTGTGGGGTATGTGGAACATTTTAGACTCCTCCCCCAATGACCATATCAGTTCCACCTCCTGCTCTCGCTGTGAACTGGAAATTTTTTAACCAACTTTGCTTTCAATTGCCAGCCCTTTCTCACCTTCTGGCCCACCTCTGACACTTCCCTTCCCTTCCACAGCTTCTCCATTTCTGGGGATAGGCTGTTCACTAATATTCACTACCGTCCCACCAACTTCCACAGCTTCTTCAACTACACTACCTCACACCCTACTTCCTGTATGGGCTCCATTCCATTCTCCTTGTTTCTCTCTCTCTCTCCCATCTTTTCTGATGATAAAATCTTCCACAACAGCATTTGTGATATGTCTTCCTTTCTTCTCAACTGATAACTCCCTCCCACAATGGTTTCACGGCCCTCACCCCTTACCCTCCTTCCCAGAATCACGATAGGTTCTCCTTGTCCTCACTTTCCACCCCACCAGCCTCCATATTCAAAGGATCATCCTCTATCATTTCCACACCTCTAGCATGATGCCACCATCAAATACATCTTCCCCTTGCCTCCCCTATCAGCATTCAGAAGGGACTGTTCTCTCCATGATACCCTTGTTCACTCCTCACTCACCCCCAACTTCCCTTCCCTACTGCACCTTTCCATGCAAGAGCAGATGTGACACCTGCCCTTTCACCTCCTCTCTTCTCACTGTCCAAGGCCCTAAATACTTCCTCCAGGTGGAACAGTGATTTAATTGTCCCTCTTTCAATGTAGTATACTGTATTCATTGCTCTATATACATCATCAACTACACTGCCCTTATCCATCCTGTTACTGTATCATAAAAACTATCACGTTACTCAAATATAATTTGCCCTCAACAACTCCATGCTGGCTCTCTTATCAATCCAGGCTTACCTAAATGGCTCGTTACTGTTTCTGAAAGTTTCCCCACCACTGACATTAAACTGGCTGGCCTTTAATTACCACTTCTAGCTTTTTTGAACAAAGGCATAACATTTACAACCTGCAGTCTTTTGGGGCAACCCCTGTGTCCAAAATTTCCACCCCTACTTCTCTCAGCAACTTTGGATGCATCCCATCTAGGCTGAACGATTCATCCACTTTAAGTATTGCCAACCCTTTCGAGAACCTTCCCTATATCTATCTTTAACTTCCCGTTTCCAGCAATTTCCTCATTTACCATAGCTTTGGGAAAGTCCTCTTCCTTGGTAAACATGGATACAAAGTATTAATTTAGTACCTCAGGCATACCTTCAGCCTCCACCAGCAGAGCTCCATTTTGATCCCTAATTGTCCTCTATGCTCCTCCAATAACCCTCTTTACTGTTAATATGGCTATAGAAGATCTTTGGAACCCTTTCTGTTAGCCACCAATTTATTCTCACATTGTCTCTTTGGCCCTCTCAATTTATTTGCACTTTCCCTCTGTATTTTTATATCCCGCCTGGTCCTCCCTTGTATTATCAAGCTGACATCTGCCATATTTGCTTCATGCAACTCTCTGACTCCTCCATCATCCAGGGAGCTCTGGCTTTGGCTTCCCTTCCTTCTTCCTCTTCTGGAAATGTACTTTGACTGTAACTGAACCATTGCTTATTACCCATTGCTTCATTACAATTCTGATTGCCAATCTTTGATTCCAATTTACTCAGATCAGGTATCTCCTCAATTCGCTCTAACAAGCCAGTTAAATATTTTTATTCTAGTTGCTCCGTTTCAACTCCATAATTATTCTAAAGCTATGATACTATTCTCAAGATGCTCCCTGACTGACATTCTCCACATGACCCACTTCATTCCCCATGTCTAGATCCAGTAATACATCCACCTTGTTGGACAGGTAAATATACTGGTCAAGAAAGTTCTCCTGAACATACTTAAGAAATTCCTCCCTTTCTGCGCCCTTAACACATTAACTACTCTACTCAATATTGAGGTAGTGAAAATACACTATAAAAGACTTTTAAGATGTCAATTTAATTCTACAAGTTAGTTTTCTTTAGTTTCGAGATAAGATTAAAAAATTGATTGGAACGGTTAGATTGACGTGTCAGGATGTTAGACTGACGTGTGGGGGTTTTAGGCCGGCGTGTGGGGGTGTTAGACAGGCGTGCAGGGTGTTAGATTGACATGTTGGGGTGTTAGACAGGCGTGTGGGGGTGTTAGACAGGTGTGCGGGGTGTTAGGCCGACGTGTGAGGGTGTTAAACAGGCGTGCGGGGTGTTAGGCCGGCGTGTGGGGCTGGTAGACCCACATGTGGGAGTGTTAGGCCGGCTTGTGGGGGTGTTAGGCCGGCGTGTGGGGGTGTTAGATCAATATGTTGAGGTGTTATAATTTTCTAAAGGAAGAGGGATGTTATATTGTTAAAATTGCAACTTGATTCAGGAACTATATGTTCAGATGTATGTTTACATAAATATCCAGGGTACCACAGCACCCACTACTGCACCACTGTGCGTATACTGAACCAACAATGTTTCAGTCTAGGGCACATGGTGTGATCAATGAAGCTCCAGCGTTTAAAAGTGTGATTATTTCAAACTTCTCTGAACCACAAGACATTTACAGACAGTCTTGACTTCCATTTGGGTGGTGGTTAGGGTGCAGGTGGGGGGGGCGGGTGAACATTTCACAACAGGCCACAGGACCAGGGGATAGTCTAACCCTGGAGGTAGTCCAATCCCTGACCCCAGTTGCTTTTGTGTGGAGTGGCCTGATGGTGGGGAAATCGTGTTCCTAGGCAGGGAGCACTCCTCCTCCACTTGGCCTGCAGGGGCTCTCACCTTCTTCCCATAGCTGTCTTCACTTCACTGCACCCACAACCTGGGAGGATGCCTTTCAGTCAGAGTTTCAAGAGCTAGAAAGAAAGTTAAAAAGCAGGATTTCAAAGATCATAATCTCAGGATTACTCCCAAGATCTGGGAAGTCTCTCTGCCCATAATAAAACCTGCAAAGCTGATTTATTATTTTAAATGCTCACCTGCCTCTGGGATTATCTGCCTGCCCCTTGTGCCATCTCTGCTAAACCCAGGAGGGGGCAGGTGGGAGCCAACTTCCTGACACACTTGGAGTATTTGTCAATTTAACACACCCAATCACGTCCTGCTCTCCACCCCCCCCCACACACACAACCCATGTTAAAACCATGTCACACCCCCACCTCCTTTCCAGGTCCATATCCTTTCTTTTTCTAACAATGTAATATCTTCCTTAAATGCTTCAGATCTGTGATCTTTCATCAGGGCAAGGATATTGGTCCCAGTCCTGTTGAGGTACGACCCCTTCCATTTTGAACAGGACCCTGCTGCCCTAGAGCTTGCTCCAATGTCACAGGAATATGAAGCACTGTTTCTTTAGCCACAATTTAACCTGCCTTTTCTTCCTATTTCTAGTCTCACTAGCGTGTGACCCTGGGAGTAATCTTTGAAGTCCTGCTCTTTAACTTCCTTTGTAGCTCTTGAAATTCTTTCTGAAAGACATCCTCCATCTTGTTTGATATTTGGCTTTGACTGGCTTAGGAAGGTTGCGGAGACATTAGTGTTTTGGAACAATAACCGATTTACTGTAAGAACATAACCATTTACAGATGTACAGGACTAGGTGTTACTCAGTCCAAGCCATGTGCTTTCTCCTTCTGAACTCCTGGTCACTCTTACATCATCTTGTGGATGGTGCTGTTTTCTCCAGTACCACACACTGACTCTTTCAGCTCGGAACACCCCAACACTACATCTCCCCCAAGTCCTTGCCAATATATATTTACATACTACCCCTTCTCCCCAAGTCTCTGGCCTCAGATTCAATTGGTCAGAAAGTTTCACAACTCTCCCTGGTCGTCCTCGAAGCTTGGAGGGTTGGTTGTCTCCCTTTGGGCTCCTTTGCTTTTACATGTTTGGCATTTGGTAAGAGTTGCAGGATCTGGTGCATTGTCAGTTTTACTCTCAACATCTGGTTCTTCCAAATGGAGAATGGAAGGTTCTCTTATCTGGATCTAGACTTTTCCTCGCCTTGCTGTTACACCTCTCTCCATCGATGTTTCTCTCTCATGATTGGATTTTGTGGGTTTGTCCTTCTCTTTGTGTTTGGTATGATCCATAGGCTTATCTGTTGAGTTACCTGGTTGCTTTTGATGGTTTTGTCTGCCTTTCTTTGCTTCTGGAGTGATGATTCCTTGTAGCGTCAGGTTTGTGAAGTCCTGAGGAATCCTGGACTGCTGCCTCCGGGGCTAGTTGTTTAGGCAGGACAGGAAACTGTGAGGAAGGCACTTGATCAACATCTTGCAATTCCTCAAAATTCCAGTGACTCCGGTGTAGCAGTAAGGTCAGTGTCCTCCAACATGGAAGAGGTGGGCCTTGCCTGGTTCAGTTCTGTCTCTGGTTCTGGGCTTGTTTGACTGCTCACATCCTCGAGTGTCACTTGTGGATGCACTTACAAAGCGGTCACCACTGTCGGACAAATGTGGTATTGTACCAGTGTCTTCTATTGCTTGAGTTTTGTCTTCCACCTGCTCAGCCGACTCACAGAGTGTTGGAGGATTATGGTCACACTCAGGCACTCATTAATCCAAGTGGTTCATTACCTCTTTGGTATAAAGATGTTTACTCTCCGTCTCCTGGACATCATCTTGGAAAAGGGCTGGAATATTGGCTTCAGTAAGCAGTGTCAAAAAATCATCACAATCGACGTCTTCAGAACATTTGGACAGTTTGAGGGCCTCCAAATTGAATTTACCGACGACAGTCAGTCCATTGACATCTTCCACTGTTTTGATGAGCTTGAGGTCGACACAGGTGTCTTGGCTCAGGAGAGAAAATACCTCATTGTGAAGCATATATAACATTTCCAATAACTGTTTGCCCCTGTATTGGAGCAGTGCTTGTAACATGCCTATGACTGGTAGTATGATCCATCCTGGACCATATAACTAAGTTTCAGTTGTCCTCAGCCAGTTCTTTATCAGACAAGACTGTTACACTTGCTCCTGTATCCAATTTGAATAAATGTCCGCATTCCAGAAAGTCTATCTTGGATTTTGGTCTCACCTAGAAACATTGTTGTTTCTCTTCTTGCATAGTGGTATTGTTGCTGGACTAGTAATCCAGAGACCTGGGTAATGCTCTGGGGACTCAAGTTCGAATCCCACAGCAGATGGTGAATTTAGTAAAAAATCTGCTATTAAAAAACCAATGATGACCATGAAATTATTGTCATTGTAAAAACCCATCTGGTTTACCAATGTCCTTTAAGGAAGGAAATCTGCTGACCTTACCTGGTCTGGCCTACATGAGACTCCAGGTCTGCAGCTATGTGGTTGACTCTTAAATGCCCTCTGAAATAGCCTAGCAAGTCACTCAGTTCTCAGGGGTAATTAGGGATGGGCAATAAATGCTGGCCTAGTTAGTGATGCCACCATCCCTTGAATGAATAAAAACAACCCCAGAGTGACTTTGGCATTATTTTGTTTAAACTGTACCCTCATTGGGGTTTTTTTGAACCATCGTTTGTCTTCCCCTCTAAGTATGGCTCTATTTTACTGACAGACTTCTGATTGTCTGACAATTGCCTTCTCTAAAGTTGTCTCCTTTGGATTGCAGTAGATCATAAAGGATGTCATTGGTTACCCCGACTACAATGCCATCTCATAACAACTCAGATTTAAGGTCACCATATTCACAACCTTTAGCCAATCGATATAAGTCATTGATAAAGATATCAATGGGTCCACCAGGTTCTGTCAGCAGCACGTTCCGCCACCTTGCGCCCCTCCTTCAATTTTCTGGGTCTCTGGGCCTTTTGTTAAACTTAGCTCTTTCTAATTTCTTGGTACTCAGTAGGCTCAAATAATTATCAAAAACTTTTGAGAACTCTTCAAATTTGTCCGATGTTTCCTTAATGCCTTGTCTTGCTATCACCATCAGCAATTGCTCCAAAAGTGTATAATAACGTATTGACTTGTTCAGCTTCTGACTTATTGTTTGATCCAGATGCTATCCTAAATCTTAAAAATCTCTTCTTCTATTGTGCCCAATTCTGTGTTTGATCTGGCCCTTCCACATGCCCAAATTGTTCTGGCATTGTGAATTTGGAATCTATAGCTGTTTTCAGCTCTTATGATGTTTGCCTGGATTTTTTGAACTTCTGTTGAAGTAATGGCATTAACCTGTGCTGATCAGCCTTTCCCTGGTACCCGTTGTGGTCGCTGGTACCATCTGGTCATCGTTCCTAAAGTTTGCAGAATTTTGATAATTACATCCAGCGATTAGTTTCACGGCCAGTTCACTGCTTTCCTCCCTTTGGGGCATTGTTTAGAGCAGCCAATGTGTTTTCTCCAATTGTGGCCACACTGTCACCATGTATAATGGCATTGATCTTGGACCTGAGCTGTGGGGTGTATTGAAACACATGCTCAATAATATGGAATTCTCCAGGTGCTGCCCTCTTACTGCACTGTTAATTTGGCACTTTTAAGCCCTTTTCAAAGTTTGCTCACCCTTTCTTGATTGTCACCAGGTTCTTTTACTCTGCTGCTAAATCAGGATTTTTCGCGGACCATTCTAATTCAAAACTTAATCCCCCTGCTCTTATATTAAGGAGGTTATACTGGAACTATATAAATTATTAGATAGGCCACAACTTGAGTACTGTGTGCAGTCCTGTTCACCTCATTACAGAAAGGATGTCATTGCATTAGAGAGGTACAGAGGAGATTTGAGGATCTTGCCAGGAGTGGAAAATTGCAGCTATGAGGAAGGATTGGATAGGTTGGGGTTGTTCTCCTTGAAGCAGAGGAGGCTGAGGGGAGACTTGATTGAGATGTACAAAATTGTGAGGGGTTTGAATAGAGTGGATGGGAAGAGCCTATTTACTTTAGCAGAGAAGTCATTGACTAGGGGGCATGGATTTAAAGTGGCTGGCACAGACACGATGGGCCAAGTGGCCTTCTGTGATGTAAACTTTCTATGATTTTACCTTCCCTGTGTCCCATGATTCAGTACCAGTATTATCCTTGGTGATTAATCTGACTGTGTTTGGAGTGCAGATTCCAGCCTCTATTTCTACGGAAACAGCCAGCATGAGGACAGACTGCTCAGCACAAACCAAACTCCAACACAGCTTCACATTCCACATTGGGCCCCCTTCTGACAGCTTCATCAGCTCTTGCTTTTCATCAAGAGACTTTACCAAGAATAGGAATCCAAATAATCAGCTTTGTGGACTTTGATGCTGGAATGTGGTAAATCTCTCAACAATTGAATCCTGACTTGAAACTTTTCCAATGTAATTACACAGCAGGATCACAGTCACATGCCTGCTCCAGTCACAGCCAGGAACTTTCTCCTGCCTCAGTATAAAGAGGGAGTTGTTCCCAGGACACTGCTCACTGTCTCATTCTGCTGTAGCTCACTTGTGCTGTGGATAATCCTGAGTTATGAAGAGTTACCTTACACTCGGACTCCTGCTGGGCCTGGTCTGGATCAGGGTCATTGATGCTGCAGGTAAACATTGAAGCTTAAACAGTCTAGACTAGGTTTCATTATATTTTAAATTCTTTGTTTGTGGGAGATTCTTGGTGTCAAGTCTGTACTTTGAGGTCAGATAAACCAGCGAATGTACTTCCTGGTAGGCTGAGTTCCACTCAGAGCAGGAAAGGTGTCAAGTGATCACGGGGTTAGAGAGAGACACACACACAGACAGACAGAGAGAGAGAGAGAGAGACGGACAGAGAGAGAGAGAGAGAGACGGACACACAGAGAGAGAGAGAGACAGAATGAGAGAGAGAGGGACAGAGAGAGAGACGGACAGAGAGAGAGAGAGAGAGACGGACAGAGAGAGGCAGAGATAGATGGACAGACAGAGGCTGAGAGAAAGAGAAATGGTTCCAGCTCCTGATCACTGTCCAGTGACCCCTGGGTTAGAGGGAGAGGTAGGGGCAGAGAGATTTCCCCCTGAATCCCCTCTAAACCATCATGTTACCTTCTGCATCCACCTCCCCACCCATCCCTTTATGGACCCCTCAACCCAGGGGAGTAGGACATTCCTTCCTATCCACCTCTCTCCAGACCCTACATAATTTTCATCAATTAAATCTCCCCTCAGCCTCCTTTGTTCCGAAGAAAACAACCCCAGACTATCCAATCTTTTCTCAGATAAAAAAATCCTCCAGTCCAGGCAACATCCTTGTGAATCCCGTTTCCTCTCTAGTGCAATCCCATCCTTCTGAAAGTGCAGTGGCCAGAACTACATGCAATTCTCCACCAATTCTCCTGGCCAATGATTTTACATAGTTCCAGCATCACTTACAGTTATATCCTATATCTCAGCTAATAGAGGCAAGAATCCCTTGAGCCTTGACCACCTTCTCTACCTGTCCAGCCACCTTCAGGGGTTTGTATGCATTCCAAAGTTCTTCTGTTCCTCCACACTTCTCCGTTCCTACTATTTATTATGGATTCTCTTGCCTTGTTAGCCTTCCATAGAACCATTGGAAAGTTACAGCACAGAAGGAAGCCATTCGGCCCATCTTGTCCATGCCAGTCCGAGGACACCCAGATGCCCTTTCTAATCCCATCTTCCCCCACCCGGCCCATAGCCCTGAAGCTTACAGCACTTTAGGCGTAGATCCAGGTACTTTTTAAAAGAGTTTAGAGTTTTTGCCTCTACCACCAACTGGGGCAGCGAATTCCAGACACCCACTACCCTCTGCGTAAAAAAGTTCTTCCTCATGTACCCCCCTACACCTTCTGCAACTTATCTTGAATCTATATCCCCTGGTTCTAGAACTCTCTACCAAGGGAAACAATTTTATCCTGTCCAGTCTATCTATTCCCCAAATGCATTACCTCCCACTTTTCAAAATTCTAGTCCATTTGTTACTGTTCTGCCCACCTGACTAGTCGATTGATATCTTCCTGCAGTCTACAGCTTTCTTCTTCATTATCAATGACACAGCCAATATTTTTATATTTTTATTTGAGCTGAGGAGTGCAGGGAAAAGTTTAAATAATGGTGGACTCAACAAAGGGCCTCAGACAAACGAGACTTGGTCAATGCTGAGTAACATACTGACTGAATGTAACACAAAGCTTGTGGAACCTGTTGGGAGTAGAGAGTCAGTGTGGGTCTCCTTACAGAGCACACTATCTAACAATGGTTTAAAGTATTGGCTCTTAATTTTCCTGTACTACTTTTGTTATGATATGGCAGGTGCTAATTTCCAGGCTGGCCAAATCCCAAAGGCAAACTTGGTCAAGTTGTCACAATGATTTTGCAATTTGTATTTATTACAAGAAGCTACGTACACGGAAGTCAGAAGTAGAATCCACTACCACTTTTGGGGATTTTAAATATTAAAGTAAAATATTAAGCAAAAAGTTACACACAAGGTTACAGTTATACAGTCAAACGTAGTCTTATGACAGTTCTCAAAATATTTCCACTTAACTAGACTCCCAACTATACAGCCCTTTCAGGCAACAGTCTGAATAGATTCTTAATCTATAAAACACCCAGCAATATTATCACAAGCACCCACTGTTGCTATATGGGAGGTAGTTCACAGCTTCTCTTTCCCCTTCACTCAACAATGGAACCTCAAGGCTTTTAACAAAACCTTGTACTGGACCAAACCAGCATGCTCTGGGGTGGCTAGAGGCTGCTTTTCCACAGGTCTATTTAACACAGTCCACCTCTCAAGATCTCACAGGGCCACATGCCATACAGTTTTCCATCTTTATTTAAATATATTTTCTCCCTTTTGATCTTTAGATCCATTGTTTCAAACTTTCTTTGAAACCCAAGTGCTTCCAAATATAACATCTTTCATGTATCCATCTTGTCTTTGCTTTGGGGTCAATAAAACATGATATCCCCACTGCTTGTTTACCTGTGAACTTCTGCAAGATGCAGCCATTTTTCTTGTCACCTAATTCCCCTTTGAAATTTAAACAACCTCTCAACTTACCGACAAATGCAAATGTTAGCTCATCCACTTCCATTTCACAATGCCTGCTTACACCAAAATCCCTTTGATGGTTGAAACCTTGCAGTCTGTCTTCAGTTTAATTAAATTTGTTACACACACACACAAACATACACATACAAGCTTGCTTCAGTATCCCACAGTAATATTAGGAAAAAATGATAATTCCTTTACACTTTTAAGTATCTGAAATCATTCTCTTTTATCCACAGCAATTCAGAGCAAACCTTCCACGCCAGAGGAAGGACTCGCTGATTCCTCCAAAACAGCGTTGGACTGCCCACCTCCTGCTATCCTGTAAGTTGTCAGTAGCAGGGAATTACTAACTTCGTGTTCATATCTAGACCTGACACAAATACCAAATGTATTGGACAAACTAGTACACTATGTAGGGTTCTTATCATAGGTATTGATCCCCTCAAATCATTCATGGCAAATCAAAGGCTCCACTAACCTAAGCATTTCAAGGTGCTTTACAGAGTATGGGAACGTGAAACTGTGAACAGTGATGGGTTTCGATAAAGCTACACCAGTTATTGTCAGGGCACTGGTCTCCAGTACACTGCCAACACTGCTCACTGCACACCAGATAAGGAGGCTCAATAAAGGCAGGTTAGGAATCACATGAAGCACAAAATGTTAACTTGCAGGATGAGAAGGAATTTCTTCTTAGAGAATTCTTCATCTGCAGAATTCTCTATCCCAGAGAGCAGTGGTGGCTGGGTCATTGAATATAATCAAGGCCGACTTAGACAGATTTTTGATCTACAAGGGAGTCGAGGGTTATGGGGGGGACAGGCAGGAAAGTGGAATTAAGGCTACATTAAATCTGCCATGAACTTATTGAATGGTGGAGCAGGCTCAAGAGGCCAAATGGTCTACTCCTGCTCTTATTTCTCAATCTTATGATAGGGAGAAATAAAAAAGTGTTATTACTTTAACATTAGGATGACCCACATGTCCACAGAACATGTACTGGATACAGAGTAAAACTCCCTCCACACCATCCCATCAAACACTTCCAGAGCAGGTAGAACACGGGGTTAGATACAGAGTAAATCTCCCTTAACACTGACCCATCAAACACTTCCAGAGCAGGTAGAACACAGGGTTAGATACAGAGTAAATCTCCTTTAACACCGACCCATAAAACACTTCCAGAGCAGGTAGAACATGGGGTTAGATACAGAAGAAAACTCCCTTAACACTGACCCATCAAACACTCTCAAGGCAGGTACAGCACGGGGTTAGATACAGAGTAAAGCTCCTTCTACACATCTCCAAACATTCCCAGGAATAAAGGCAAAATACTGCGGATGCTGGAAATTTGAGACAAAAACAAAAAATGCTGGAAAAACTCAGCAGGTCTGACAGCATCTATGGAGAGAAAGACTGAGTTAACATTTCCAGTCCATATGGCTCTTCTTCAGAACTAAAGAGAAGTAAAGATGTGGTGAAATATATACTGCTTAAAGGGGGTGGAACAGATGAAGCTGGATAAAAGGCTATAGGTGGAGGCAGAGGAGAGATCGCAAAAGATGTCATAATCAAAAGGTTGAAGGGGTGTTAATAGTGGTGGTACTGGCTAATGGTGGCATTAAGAGTAGAAACCATTCCCAGGAATGCATTACGAGACTGTATGGGAAATGGACATTGAATTGTGGAGACACCAGTGTTGCCTTCCCTGGTTCAGAGGGAAGCTTTTAACTCCAAGTTATACTGGCACCCTGTTACCTTGCCACTTTCTGAGCTCTATTCTCTGCACAGGTTCGAGACTACAGGAGGTTTGGAAATCTGTGTTGACCCAAAGGAGTTGTGGATGCAAAAAGCGCTGGACATCCTGAAGAAACGGTTTCAACAGACCTAGAACCAAGGCCCATGGAGAAGCTGTTCACAGTGATAAATCTGGACAGAGTTCTGACCCAGGAGACCACACTTAGCATAGTATCAATAACACTAGAGAACTCATTACTCACCATTCATTCACTCTGCTGCTTGATCAATCCTTTGTTACTCTCTCAATTGTTGGTAAACTGCAAATTCATTTTGGGCTTTCTTATTTCCATGTGCTGGGTTTCTCCAGGACTAAATATTTTCTTGAAGTTTACATCCTTTACTGCATGTATACCTCTGCTGGCCCCTGTGACTTTTTGTTATTTTTTCTCACACGGTAGTAGAATATTCAGTGACGTATATTCTGAAATGTTTAGCTGTGTCAGATAATGATAAAGGCAGCTTTGCCATCTTTTGCAAACACGTTTGGGAATTGGTCCTGGGTAATAATGAGTCAATCAAACTGTTTTTACCCACCTCAGTCAAATAAAGCAGGTCAGAGGCTGGGAATCCTGTGATGAGTAACTCACCTCCTGACTCCCCAAAGCCTGTCCACCATCTACAAGGCACAAGTCAGGAGTGTGATGGAATAATCCCCACTTACCTGGATGAGTGCAGCTCCAAACAACACTCAAGAAACTCGACACCATCCAGGACAAAGCAGCCCATTTGATTGGCACCACATCCACAAACATTCACTCCCTCCATCATCAATGCACAGTAGCAGCAGTGTGTACCATCTACAGGATACACTGCAGGAACTCACCAAGGCTCCTTAGACAGCACCTTACAAGTTCATTACCTCGGCCACTTAGAAGGATGAAGGAAGCAATAAACATGGGAACACCACCACCTGGAAGTTCCCCTCCAAGCCCACTCACCATCCTGACTTGGAAATATATCGCTGTTCCTTCACTGTCACTGGGTCAAAATCCTGGAACTCCCTTCCTAACAGAACTGCGGGTGTACCACATGAACTGCTGAGGTTCAAGAAGGCAGCTCACCGCTACCTTCTCAAGGGCAACTAGGGATGGGCAACATGCCCACATATTGACATTCAGTGCCAACCGCTAGGTGCTGTAGTGAACAGGGCTGCCTCTGATGTGGAAGGGAGAATCCAAAATGGCAGTGGAGAAATGAAGGGGGTGACAATTAGTCTCAGCAGGCCCTGGATTAGAAAGGTTGGGGGTGGGGGGAAGGGGAGGTCAGTGTGGCTGGAGACAGGTTAAAGATGCAATATTGGAGTTGACAGAGCACAGGATAAGGACAGGTATCAAAGAACCTCGGTCAAATATCCTATAGAAAGGCATCATGGGAATGGTCACTTGGCTAAGATAATGGTAGAGAACCAGTCAGGGTCGACTAACACTCTTGGTAATAATGAGACACAGTCCCAGGAAACGGGAGAAGAGTGAAAAAGACTGAAAGCAATTTAATAGTATAGTACAATACAGGGAAATGAATCAGCACAAAAATCATTCAATATTCACAGCAGGGGTGGGAAAACAGTAGAACAGGTCAGCATTTATTCCCTCATCTCAGTAAACACTTCAAACTGAATACAAATCACCCTAATGTCAGCAGGAATTTGAATACAGCATCAATCTGAAGGTATCCAATTGAAAGAAAGGTTAATCACGTTTGTGGAGCCAAAAAAACAATGATTCAAATATTCAGATCAAACAGGAACGTTCATTTGGGAAAGCAGAACCTGTCTCACACATCACCTTACAATAATCCACAATCACAGAATCCGTTCAGGCATCAGTCAGCGTCTGGTCAGACAAGAGAATTTTTTCACCGGGTTTGAAGGCAGGCATCCCCATGTAAGGACAGCTGGCACAGCGGAAAGCATCACCCAGGTAGCACTGCAACAGTAAGAGAGCAATGGAATCAATGCACTGAACACAAAAATCAAAACAGCCAAGATGCAATAGGCCCGAGGCCACGGCGCAACGAGAGTGGGAGGGAAAGAGACCCCAGCGTAACGAGAGAACGGGAAAGATACCCCACTGTAACAAGAGAAGGGGAAAGAGACCCCAGTGTAACGAGAGAAGGGGAAAGAGACCCCAGTGTAACGAGAGAAGGAGAAAGAGACCCCAGTGTAACGAAAGAAGGGGAAAGTGGCCCCAGTGTAACGAAAGAAGGGGAAAGAGACCTCAGTGTAATGAGAGAAGGGGAATATGGCCCCAGCGTAACGAGAGAAGGGGAAAGTGGCCCCAGTGTAATGACAGAAGGGGAAAGAGACCCCAGTATAACGAGAGAAGGGGAAAGAGATCCCAGTGTAACGAGAGAAGGGGAAAGTGTAACGAGAGAAGGGAAAGAAACTCCAGTGTAATGAGAGAAGGGGAAAGTGGACCCAGTGTAACGAGAGAAGGGGAAAGAGATCGCAGTGTAACGAGAGTAGGGGAAAGTGTAACGAGAAAAGGGAAAGAAACCCCAGTGTAACGAGAGAAGGGGAAAGTGGCCCCAGTGTAACGAGAGAAGGGGAAAGTGGCCCTAGTGTAACAAGAGAAGGGGAAAGAGACCCCAGTGTAACGAGAGAAGGGGAAAGTGGCCCCAGTGTAACGAGAGAAGGGGAAAGTGGCGCCAGTGTAACGAGAGAAGGGGAAAGTGGCCCCAATGTAACGAGAGAAGGAGTAAGTGGCCCCAGCGTAACGAGAGGGGTAGGGACAGAGGCCCCTATATAACGAGAGGGGGAGGGACAGAGGCCCCAGCGTAACGAGAGGGAGAGGGACAAAGGCCACAGTGTAACGAGAGGGGGAAGGACAGAGGCCCCAGCGTAACGAGAGGAGGGGAAGAGACCCCACTGTAACGAGAAAGGGGAAAGAGACCCAAGTGTAACGAGAGAAGAGGAAAGAGACACCAGTGTAACGAGAGAAGGGGAAAGCGGTCCCAGTGTAACGAGAGAAGGGGAAAGAGATCCCAGTGTAACGAGATAAGGGGAGAGTGTAATGAGAGAAGGGAAAAGAGACCCTAGTGTAACGAGAGAAGGGGAAAGAGACCCCATTGTAACGAGAGAAGGGGAAAGAGACCCCCGTGTAAAGAGAGAAGGGGAAAGAGACCCCAGTGTAGCGAGGAAAGGGGAAAGAGACCCCAGTGTAACAAGAGGAGGGAAAAGAGACCCCAGTGTAACGAGAGAAGGGGAAAGAGGCCACAAAGTAACGAGAGAAGGGGAAAGAGACCCCAGTGTAACGAGAGAAGGGGAAAGAGACCCCAGTGTAACGAGAGAAGAGGAAAGAGACCCCAGTGTAATGAGAGAAGGGGCAAGTGGCCCCAGTGTAACGAGAGAAGGGGAAAGAGATCCCAGTGTAACGAGAGAAGGAGAAAGAGATCCCTGTGTAACGAGAGAAGGGAAAAGAGACCCCAGTGTAACGAGAGAAGGGGAAAGTGGCCCCAGTGTA